>NC_073745.1:82156649-82426649 GCF_029784135.1 Toxorhynchites rutilus septentrionalis
TTTTTTTCAGTTTTCCGAAAATTTTCAAATGTCATGTTTGGTTGAAATATGTGTATTATTTTTATGGGACCCCTTCTCCATTCCAGAGGAGGGAGGGGTGTCACACCATCGTAGAAACATTTCTCGAATCCAAAAACCCCCACATCCCAAATTTGGCTCAATTTGCTTGATTATTTCTCGAGTTATGCAGAAGTCTGAGTTTTATTTGTATGGTAACCACCCCTTATAGAGAGGGGAGGAGTGTTTATTCACTATAGAAACATTTCGTGCCCCCTAAAATCTTCACATGCCAATTTTGGCTCCATTAGCTTTCGAGTTATACCGAAATTTGTTTTTCATTTGTATGGCAATCTCCCCTTAGAGAGGGGAGAGGAGTGTTTATCTACCATAGAAACATTTTATGCACCCTAAAACTTTCACATGCTAACTTTGGTTCTGTTTGCTGGATTAGTTCTTGAGTTACGCAGACATTTATGCTTTATTAGTTTGAAAATACTTCCTTGATAGAGCCAGTGCTGAAAAAAATCAATTCATTTATTTGAATTCGAACGGCAAATGCCATCAGTCATCAGTTGACAACCCTTCTTTTCACACCAATATCGCGGGCTCATTGGCTACTTTGATGGACGGGCATGTTTCACTCATACGGATCTCCTCTCACTGTATCCCTTCCATTCGATTGAATAACCGTACCTTCATTTAAGCCGCTTGTCATGCTGTTATTCGTTTGTCCCTATCAATAGAACTAGCGACCGACATTCAATTGACACCCTACGATGCTTTAGTTTGTTTTTAGAGAAAAACAAAGGAACAACTGGCGAGAGTGAATTTTCATTTCTTTCATTCTTAAGACGAGTCCATATTACGCCAATCGGCCTTGGCCGCCCGTTAAAGCCGACTAAATGTGGACGTACCGCCCGGGCTTGCCGACGTGCCGAAAACCGACTCGAATCAAACCGAACCCAATCCGAAACAAGTGGGTCCGAGAAAGTCGAGTCGAGTCGAGAAAGTCGAACCAAAACAAAACGAAGTAAATTAGCGTTGACGACATTGTGCTTTGTGTGTTCGTGACGACTTCGTGCATCGGACGAGACTTCGGCTTCGTGCACCCGATGGGGCGTCCACATTACATAACGAATCGAATATGCCGCCTGGTACAGACCGATCGGCATCATTCGGCATGATGTGGACGCGCCTTTACACTCCTCGCATTATTGTGAGAGTGTGTTGCTAACACGTAAGTAAGGAGCATTAGAAAAAGCTCTCCCATCGCCTACTCTGTGTATGCCCTACTTATATGACAGCGAATAAACCGAAATCAACGGCGTGACTACAGTTTGTCACCAGGTGACATCTGAAGTCGTGTCTCATATATTATCGACTCGGTTATATAGACTCGGGTAAATAGTAGCCGAAAAGTACTTCAAAAAGTACTAAGTGACTTTCGCAATAAATCGATAAACTTTACAATCTCACGTCATTCGCCGCGAGGAATAAAGGGGATTGACAAATGGTGTGTGCGGATGTTTTGCCACCAACGAGAATTTGTGGTAGTGTAAATACGCTGATTATAACCTAGCAGAAGCACTTTGGCACGGAATTGATTGGTAATTAGTATTTCCCCACTCATATCTTTTTCGAAAAATTAGACACGTATTTTTCAATTTTGCTCCTAGAATGCCCAATTCAGAATCAGAATGATATTTTAGTAGATTCTTTTTCCTGGAATTGGTATTTGGGCTGTTGATCTTAATTGTTGAGTCATGGATGAAGAAAATCCGTCACTGTTTTCGCATCAAAACAGTCAAATTAAAAATAATCTATGAGAATATATAGTGGGTGGATGTACAAAATTAATTTTCCTATGAATGAAAGACTAATTGAAGTGTTACATTCCAGCGATCTCTCGCCGCAAGTTGGAAATGCCCGCCGAGATGGTCATCAAGGCGATCAACAACCTCGATCTCAAGCAACTCTCGCTGGAGAACGTGGAACTGCTGCAGAAAATGGTTCCCTCCGACCAGGAGCAGAAGCTCTACAAGGAGTATGTGATAGAGAAGAAGGATCTGAGTCTGCTCACCGAGGAGGACAAGTTCATGCTGCAGCTGACCAAGGTGGAACGCATTCCAACCAAGCTGTCCATCATGAACTACATCGGAAACTTCTTCGACAGCTTGCATCTGATAAATCCGGTGAGTTTGAACTGATTGTTCTATCGACAAAAGGGTCTAACTATTTGTATCTCCCAATAATGCAGCAAATCTACGCCATCATCTCCGCCTCGTCCTCGATTAAGTCGTCGAAAAAATTCCGCTCGGTGCTGGAGATTATTCTCGCCTTCGGTAACTACCTGAACAGCAGCAAGCGCGGCCCGGCCTATGGATTCAAGCTGCAAAGTTTGGACACCCTGCTGGACACCAAATCGAACGACAAACGGATGAGTTTGATGCATTACATCGTGAGCACCGTTCGGCACAAGTTCCCGGAGCTGATGAACTTCGACGCCGAGCTGTTCTACGTCGACAAGGCAGCCCAGGTTTCACTGGAGATTCTCGTCTCGGACGTGAACGAACTGGAGAAGGGGATGGAGGCGGTCCGGAAGGAGGCTGATTTGCGCGGAAAAGGCACCCACAATCATGTGCTCAGGGACTTCCTGAACAATTCGGAGGAGAAACTGAAGAAGATTCGAGCGGATTGCAAAACTGCGCAGGTATTTTGTTGGAAACATTGTCAAGGTGTTGTTTTTTGTGTGAACTCATTCATTTCCTTATGCTTTTAGGATTCATTCAAGGAGTGCATCGAGTACTTCGGTGAATCGTCGAGGAATGCGGACGCCAACGCGTTCTTCTCGTTACTAGTCCGATTCATTAGAGCTTTCAAGGTAAGCTATATTGAAATAGGGATCTCAACAACTTTCACTTATGTATCCTCTCAAACCAGGCATGTGATCAGGAGAACGAACAGCGCCGTCGGCTCGAGATGGCCGCGCTCCAGGCTGCCAACAAGAAGGACCAGGATGACCATGTCGTCCTGCGCAACAACAAGATCAACAGCCAGAAGAAACAACAGGTACGCTCATCCACTCTTGCTTTGCTTGCTGTCGGTTGTGCACCGGGAGGAGGTGGTGTTGTTGTTGGTGGTGGTGGTGGGAACGGTGCCGGTGATCCTAGCATTAGACTCTCGAGCACTTTTCTGCAAAACCTAACCCAAATGAATCGGGAATTGCAACATGTGTTCAGCTAATAGATTGTTACCGAAGAACGCCTAGTGGATAGCTTAGTGAGAGTGAGAGAGTGTGTGTGTGATTGAACAATTGATCGTTTTTCTCACTTAGACATCGACATCTAAGATATGTATGTGTTCATGTTTTTTTTCCTTTTCCTGTAGTACCTTCATATTCGATGTGTGTTATTCGTAGCTTAGAATGTTATTTTGATTCTCCTTTCCGAACAACGAACACATGCTGTTATTAATATTATTTCGCTTCAAAGTGTAATATACCTGTATGATATAATACGTGCAAAATATGGTACATGTGTATAACTGTAGTTTGTAAGTTCATTGTTAGCCTCTTCATCGCCTTATAAATATACATTAGATGGGTCGAAACAAATGCTGTTTGTTCATTGTTTAAACTACAACCTCGTGTTTCATATCATGCTTCAAATGTCAGGTGATTTCATCATTGATTTGTGTTTATATTTCATTCCTACTGCATCAAGATCGCAAATTCGATGTCCGTGCCTTGGGAAACAGTGTCCACCGCTGAAATCATGGGAGTGAAGACTAGTTTTCAAAGCGTTACGAAGAAAACAAGCAAGTCTCAAGTATATGGCAAGAAGAACAGAAAATTTGGATTAATCTTTGGTTCACATGTGTAAGATTATCAGCATCTGTTCTAGAAATATATTTATTATATTTTTTTTGAAGGCTTGTTCTTGACTGTTCGTTCCATGATTTTAGACAGTTGCCTTCTGATAAGTCGCTTCAAAGTTTATGTCAATCAGTGCATGTTGTTGAAATAGTGAAACGATTCATAGAGGCGAATGAACTGCAAACTTGGAAGCAGCTTAAAAGTATAGAAGCAAAGAGAACGATTCACTAGACGTTTGAACAGCGTCGCTTCTCAATTAGTTGAACACTATTACATTGTAACGGAGAGATTCTGCCCTGTCGAAGTTATTCGTTCAATGTGATTCATAAAGCACTCGCTATATTTCCTTGAGAGGGTACGGAAAATATTGATTGCTTTGTACAAGAGACACTGAACGACGTCAAATGGTGTTCATTGAATTTTATTTTTTTAATTCTTCAGAGCAAGTATGGAAAAGCTCATTCGCTCATTTCTCCACACCTAATTATAAATCACTCTTGTATCTGCTTGGAATAATCATGGCGAAAAGAATGCAGCAAGCAATCGTGAGATTGCACAATGAATCATTTTTCATTCTCCGACCATCTTCATTCGGGACTGAGAGTGAACACAACAAAACAAAGAATGGAAAACAACATTCAATGAATGAATACTCCTTTGGAAGGATCGCACGAAACAAAGTAACGAGTGAGTCAAAATAGACTTAATCTGCGTGCATGTATGATTTTTTTTCCCTTGTACTCTTTTTCTTGTCAGCATTCAAGTTTACATGAATCTACCTTCCCGCTCACCAATAACTTGCGTTAATATGGTATTTTGCGTTGGCTTAGATCGTTTCATACTAGAAACAAAGAAATGTCATTGCAATAGTGTACAGGAAACAACTCGATTTGAATTATCTACCTATATTTTACTGCCGCGATCGAAACTCAATGATTGCTCATTGAGTGAAAAACGAATGATTTTACAGAGACACTCGCTGATTCAAGCAAAAGTTTTCAATTTGATTCTCTCACCACCTAACGTCATTCCGAGAAGCAAATGAGGGAATGCAAAATTCTCTGAGAATAGATGAGCGGAATCGAAACAATATTTTTACGTTCAAATCAAAAATGAACTTTGCGAAGATGATAGGTGAATATTTTCTGTCTCAAATAAAGTGAGGCATAAAAGGAGAATAGAAGGGTGAGTTTTATCTGTGAATGAGTGTTGTTGAACGAATTTCGATGCGATTTTGGTAGGTATGGGCAGAGTGTCATCATTAACTGGCAGCGAAAATGGAACGAAGGCGAATTGGCATTCGATCATGCTCAAATTTAACCCTAAACCGCACTTTAAAAGCACGGATTTGTGTGCGAACTTTGTTAGCTCCTTTTCCCGACTAATGTCCAATCTCTGTTCGTTAGACACGCTGCTCTGGCCAAGGTTATCGAGTATGTTGTGTTTTTGATCGTGCGAGGTATATCTTGTCGCCGGATCATATTTACCTTCGAACTTTATGGGAACAATCCAATGTACCAGTAAGAGATGCGTTGGTTAGGTTTGACATCGGTTAGTTTGTTGTTTATTTTTCAGAGGCTTGAAGAGAATGTCACTCTTCTAACATCAAATAATTCGCGAGTAGTTCGGTTTCCTCTCCTCCAGATGACAATTGTATTGTGGCTTATTTCGATTATTTATGTAGTAAAAAGGTCCAGTGAGCAGTTGTATACTCAGTTCTCAACTCTTGTAAAGTCATCATCATCGAAAAAAATGTTTAATAAACAGAGATAAAATACTCTACATACTCTACAAAGATCTCTTTCGTTTAGTTTCGTTTTATCCTCAAGAATCAATGCCAGTGCTGTCAACGCTGACTAGGTATTTATTAAAAAGCTCTCGTATGTGTCCTCAAAGAATGTTTGGTCCAAATAACATCTAAAGATTGATAGAGCACTCTTCTGCCTCTGGGTTGCCTTTTGTAGTAGAGCAATTCCATGTCAAATCGGTCGAAAAACAACTAATTTTGCCGCGACACTCTTCGATTTTATTGAAACTTAGTACATATAATGGAAGCTACCCTAGATCACAATTTTCATTATCATATGGCTTATTAAAATTACGACTGTTTTTTTGAGAAAAAAAGAATTCAAAATCATCGATCTTTCTTTCAAAAAAAATCGATTCTCAATTCAAAATGATTCTGAATTCGCCCTTTCAAAAAATCAGTCGTAGGTTAAATTGGACATTAAAATGAAAATTGTGATTTTGAGTAGTTTCCATCATAATTACTAAGTTTCAAAAAAAAATCGGAGATGGTCGGGTCAGCGGTCGGCTGATTTGGCGTGGAATTCTTCAGTATCTAAAATAGCATTACAGTTGATTACCCTGACCATCCGTGAAATAGTCTGGCTAGCTCACAGCGAATAACGAAAATCGCGGATAACACAATAAAGAACTAAAAATAAGTTCCAGACACGAAAAGACATTTCAGCATCAAAACTATGTTTTATCAATACTGAAATTAAACTATCCATCTACAAGGTCGTGTACACCAGTGGCCAGACAATGTGAAAGCCATGATCAAAACAAAAATGCACGAGCCTATCACTCACTGACAAATTCCGGAAAGCCCTATAGATTTACTATGGAACTCGCTGTCGCGAATAATCCGCTCGCAGATAATCGGGGTTCCACTGTAGTTGTAGGAAACACTAAACTCGTGAAGATTCTTCCTGTGATGAAATCCGTGACCGAAAAAAATCATGAAGTAAATAAGAGCAACAGAAATAACCCTTGCCCTGGTAACTTTTGTCTCGAAATATAGGGCCCTATTCCAGAAAACGAGACGAGCAGACGAGCGCTCGTCTCGTTTGTTTTCGTATTCCAGAAGCCGAGCTCGACTAAAAACAGACGAGTAGCTCGTCTGGCTCGACGACGGTTTGGCCGCGCTCGTCGATGAATCAGTCGAATCGTCTAGTTTGTTTGGTGTGTTTGTTCACCTTGTTGATTGAAAGCATCGGTATTCTTCTGCTCCGCGTTTATATTCAAACATTGTTTCACGGCTAAACTAGTATTGCATAAGCAATGTAGGTTTTCAACTGCAACCATCAAATTCAATTCGGTAATTGCAAGATTTTACAGATTTTCAAATGGGCCACTTCCAAACAACACAACCAAATGTAAACATTGAACTCATATCCAGGGATGCGAGATGACTGTTTTGAATATATTAACATGGCACGAAAAGGGTCTTCACATATCGAACGAAAATGAGTAATTCAAAACAACTACTTTATTGGAAATACATATATGTAGATTTAAAACTTTTCTTGATAAATCGTTCATTAGGTGAACAGACATTACCCTCAATAAATCCATAATAACAAAACGTCTGAGTGATGAACCCATATGCTCGAGGAAAAATATCAATGGAACCAAAAGATATATGAAACATATTCCTTTTTGTTATGTTTTTTTTTTTTAATATTTTGGCACTGAGAAAAGAGTATCGATTGATCAATTTTAAAACTGTTTGTTGTTTTTCTCAAAACAAAAACATGTCTTCTCATCTGACATCACTGATCATACCGAGAAATACTGACTGATGTCTCTCTAGTCTACCAAATAAAACCTTTCAATGAAACTCGTGTACTGGAATGGGATATTTTGCTCGTCTCGACAGTGACTGAAACCGAGACGAGACGAGACGAATTGCTCGTCTCGTTTTCTGGAATAGGGCCCATAATTCATTGCAATTCAAAGCTATTGTACCACGATCTGAAGAAATTTCCACAATTATAGGTATTTTGGTTTGGACACTTAGCTATTTTTGGAAATGTTAGGATAACCTTCCCGTACTCGTGCACAAAATCATTTCTCGTTTACTCGCGCGTGTTTCTGTAATTGTGTACTTTTTAGGCGTTATTGATATTGATTTAAAGAGAAGGATATAATATGAAGGGTTATAAAAAATGCATTTTTATGTGTGGCATTTACAGTGATTTACAAAATGAAGTGCCCGCTCATTTTTTCAATTACTTTAATTTTTCTGGATAAAATAAAAAGTGAACACAGAGTAATCATTCTTAAAGTCTTATTTATCATGTTATATTGAAGTTTAATTTATGTTGCACTGTGTACAATGAAACAAATACCGTAGAGTGCTCAGCTAGGACAATATTGAACGTTTGTGTACTCTAAAAATGACTGTTACGCGTATATAATGTTCTTAAATGTGCTACTTGCTTTGTATTCGTTCCACTACTGATGCACATACGGATGAGAGCGTTGCTTTGGTCATACCACCTATAATGATGGAAAACATTTTGCATCTTTTGGTCCTAATTACAATAATCAAATTGTTATAATAAAGAATTGTTTTGAACAGTAGATTTGATAATGTTTTATGTTCAATTAAATGAGTCGAAATCAATAATAGAATAAATTACAGTAGTACAACAGACCCCGTTCGATTCTGGCAACATGCCCGAATATTTTGTGTTGCCAAAAACAAACGGTTTTTTTATAATTTTTTGACGTAGAACTACGTCTTTCAGGAAGGGTCCCAAATCAGAAAACAGGTCACGTTTTTATGAAATAAAGTTAACGTTAATAACTATTCTCACTGTGAACGAATTCTCATGATTTTCATACCAATCGAATCGGAAATTCTCTAAGATTTGTTTGATATCCTATACATTACATTTCGCTTATCTCTAAACGGTTTAAATGCATGAAAACGGGATGAACAAGATGAACAATTGAATAACTGTAAGACGTCAAGCGTTATCTGAACGCCCTCACTGCCAAGTTTTGATTGGCCCGATTTACGGTTTCCCAAACCTAGACTTCAAAATCGATGTTCTTGTGGAAATCCGCTTTGCAAATATGCATGCAAGTCGGGGTAATTTTGTTTCCACCGAGCTGTGTTTCCCTAACACGGACTTCTAAATCAATGTGCCTGGGGTAATCCGCTTTGTCAAAACATGCAATCTGGGGGTATTTTTGTTCCCACCGAGCTGTGTTTCCCTAACACAGACTTCAAAATTAATGTGCAGATTCATGCAATTCGGGGGTATATTTTGGTGTTAAGTACTTTTGTACTCGCTTGTCGTTGTGCAGACCGGAATATGTTTCCCTTAAACGTACTTTTAAACTGAGAAGCCTGGAAAAATCGTCATTTCAGATACAAGAGGTGAATGAACTTTCGCGGTTCGAGAACTACGTAAACATGAGATGTGCAATAATTTCAGAGGGATATGTAGAATACAATGATCGGTTGACAATTCTTCCGTTCACATATTTTTATAGTCCTAGGCATCATATCAAACGTAAAAGGACGTTCATCAAATTTACTTGTAACGAAGAACACATAATCTATTACAAAAAAATCGATGAATTAAAATTAAAATAATATTCGAAGTGGTAAACAAGTCGATTGCATAATATAATTGCGAAGTTCTACGTCGAAAATGCGGTCGTGTCCTAGATACAACCCCTTACATTTTTTTTAAAACTATTAAGTAGTTTTAAGTATTTAGTCACAAATTGCCGATTTTTATAATTGTAAAAACTAAGAACCCATAGGGCTTTCGAAATGAGGAATCGAACCAAAGTTCGTTCTTCTTCTTGACAATTCTACGGCCCATAATTTCCAACAAGAGCTGATTTCGGGTGACGGCTTGATAGAGGTAAAGTTTTTACTGTCAAACGTGACCCCTTTACTACAGCCCATGGACCAACAGATAGATACCGAGGGGAGAATTTTCTCGAAAAATTCTGGTTTAGATAGCTTACCATCAACACGAATGAACAGTTAGAAGTGCAACGAAGTACTTCAAAATCATTTACTGCTGTTTTTGCATTAAAAACAATTTGATAATTGGGTAATTTGACATCAATTCGTTGATGGATGGTTTGATGAATAGGGGCTTCAGATTCTGGACTGGTCAGCTTGTTTACCAAATCAAAACCCTGTCAGGAACATATGAGGAGTGATCGGACGAATAGTAGATGAAGCTTACAAGCAGTATGAGTGATTTGAAGAGCTTAAACGAGCAGTATCATTTGTGCAGAACGAGATACACACTACAACAGCTTGTTCGTTACCACCCCGAATGGGTTATTTGAACTGATTGAGAACTAAAGATGACCTACGAATTAGAAACTTGTTGTAACTCATGTTAAATTTACGTTAATTTTGTAAAGGAATGAAAGTTTTTCGATCTGGTTCTATAGTTATGAAACACTGGAATTTTAGTTTTCTGAATGTTTCGCGCCTGTGCACAACAATACTTCACTTCAACCGACTTCTTAAATATCTCTGGAAACTCAGAACAAATGAGTGGTTCTATAGTCGAGAAACGCAGTGTAAAGTGCCGAAAAACATAATCTTACGTTGATCGCACTCGATTGAAAAACTTACAAAACAAAATGTATTTGATCGTTGTGTTATTATATTATGAATGGATCAAAATCACACAAATAAGCGTCCAAAAACAGGTTTTCCTGTACCTGATTTTAAGCCTTCGTTATACGTACTGTTGAAACAAATTCTATCCAAATTCGAACAGTGTTAAAGTCGGAGAAAGTTAAAACTGAACGGTTCAATGACGCGTAAGAACCTAATTCAGTATTCTCATCAGAAGCATCCAACCTGGTGCGCAGATTTATGACCAAGATGATGATCGAATTTTTCAAACATGTTTCCCCCCTTCTAAGTGAAACTACAACAAACCCCAGTAAGCATGCAACTTGCTGAGACGATGACGATGACGCGCAGATCCATGCTAATTCCCTAATTTAGGCTGTTGGCTTCTTATGCGCATATGGTATGGTGCGCGCATTTTCTCCTCCGGCAATGAGCTGTAGTGTAGTTTGACATTGAGGTATGCAAAACAGCATGTAGGAGTTTGCACATTATTTTTATTCATTTCAGTTCCCATATAAATTCTATCTAACACTTTTGTTTGTGCGATTAGCAAATGCTTCTTCCATTATTTTCTATTTTGTGTATATTGAGTTGCATAATTTCCTAGCTTTTGCCGTCGCACACACCGTGTTCTACGAAAACGAATCATCCCAAAACTTCCATAAACATTGTGTATGAAAAATGTTTGTCATCTACGAGCCCCCGCATACTACAGACTTTCTGTCAAGCAACAGTTTGGTCGGGTCGGCCTTCTGGTGCAAAAACTGACCCAACTGAATCGACGTAATGTGCGCACATGCATACCTCTCCGTACTGATTAAGAAGCCGACCAAACTATCGGCCCACAAATCAGTCTGCAGTCTGCGGGGGCTCTAAGTTGAAACAGAATTTCACTTTGTACCATCATTTCCATCTCAACTGACGCTTCTGTCTCATTTGTTGCACTACTATTCTGAACCAGTCGGATAACACAGCAATTTGAAACATAGGTGGCAGGAAGTCGAACTGCGACATCACATAAAACATCACCCACATTGATTAACAGATGTCGCCATCAACAGTACAAAATCCGTAGCCTCTTCAATGGGATGCACTGTGTACATAATGAAGTCTTGAATTTCCATAACGATAACACTGGCTCACACGCATGCTTTCCGGCATGAATCACGCGATGCACGCATTTAATTCAATTGCTTGCATGTATAATGTGTATCACGCGTAGCATTTAGATGAATGTATTATAACGGGTAATTTGTCTAAGTATTAAAACCTTCTGAATAAATTAGCGTGCATAAAGTGTGTCCGATAGGTAATGGCTGAACCGATTCACACTCTATCTACTCAAACACACCTCATCTCATCTTCCTCCAATTGCGCGAATCTTTTTCTGTAGGAGGCGGTGATCAACGAGCTGAAGACCAAGGCCAACTCGGTTCGGGAGAAGAAGCTACTCCAGCAGGACGAGGTATACAACGGAGCGCTGGAGGACATCCTGCTGGGGCTAAAGAACGAACCCTACCGGCGGGCGGATGCCGTTCGGCGGAGCCAACGGAGAAGGATCGACAGCAATCGGCTGTCGCGAACAATGGAGGAAATGGAGTTTTGAACAGAACAAAACTGGAAACATGTTGTGATTCACTGGGAAAGAACCCGCACACGCAGAGAAGAAACAAACAAGCACACTCAAAGACTCTCTTTTTTTTGCTTGCGTAATTATTAATGTTATATCTTTACGATAATTATTTTGTACAGAAAAAAATGAAAGAATTCATCAGTCATAGGTGTATGAAGAAAGAAAACCGTACACTCGTCTCAAGGAACGTTATTGTTTTGTCCTTATTTGTAAGTAGTAGTCTTTTTGTTAATTGTAATAATATTTTGCTACATTTTAGCAAAGGGCCGTTTCTATGTATATTTTGGAATACTATACGATTATGATAACGAATTTTACGAATAGTAACGGACATTTCATATGCACACACACATTTTAAATATACAGAAAGGTAACTCATATTGATACCCAACAAAAGGAGAATAAGCTGATTTATGCCGATTAAGTTCTGAAGATTTAAGTATTTGCTTCCAACGAGACGATTGCGTAGAATTCTTTTGCTCTGTTTGTTTACAACGCGGGTAGGTACAATATTTAGATAATTATTTTAGAAAATCCTGTCAGGTAAGTGATGCTCCACGTTATTCATACACATACTGAATAATTCTGCCGATTCCGAGCAGAATTCTCAATTGATTGATCTTTTTTTATACATTTATTGCACCATCACCATTATTTCATATCTATATAAATAAAAATGTAAGGCAAAATCTGTTGGTAAGCGGAAAATCCGAAGAAGGGATGGTCCGATTTTGGCCTTCTTTATTTTGTTGTATTCATCTCTTCCCGTAGATCAATATAGTGGAGAGAAAAACCGGAAAGTTTCCGGAAAACTCTGAAGTAAGGTCGGAAAATTCGGAAAATTGAATTCCCACATGTTCGAAAATTACATCAGAATAAGCGTGGTTAGTCCATTCGATATTTGCGCCATCGAAATTGATCTTTGTTCGTAAGTGGGGCTGCCATACAAATGAAATACAAATTTCTGAATTATACGAGAATTAATCAAGCAAACGAAACCTAATTTGGCATGTGGAGGTTTTAGGATGCAATAAATATTTCTATGGTGGTCAGACACTCCTCCCGCTCTCTAAAGGCGGGCTGTCATACAAATGAAACACAAATTTCTGCATAACTCGAAAACTAATCAAGTAAATGGAGCCAAATTTGGCATGTGAAGGTTTTACGGGACACGAAACGTTTCTATGGTGCATACACTCCTCCCCCTTCTCTAAGGGGGGCTGCCATACAAACGAAACACAAATTTCTGCATTACTCGAGAATTATTCAAGCAAATGAAACCAAATTAGGCATATTGAGGTTTTAGGGTGCAATAAATGTTTCTATGGTAGTTAGATTCTCCACCCCCCTCTCTAAAGGTGGGCTGTCATACAAATGAAACACAAATTTCTGCATAACTCGAAAACTAATCAAGTAAATGGAGCCAAATTTGGCATGTGAAGGTTTTACGGGACACGAAACGTTTCTATGATGAATACACTCCTCCCCCTTCTCTAAGGGGGGCTGCCATACAAACGAAACACAAACTTCTGCATAACTCGAGAACTAATCAAGCACAATTTGGGATGTGAGGGTTTTTGGGTATGAGAAATGTTTCTATAGTGGTATGACACCCCTTCCTCCTCTGGAATGGACAGGAGGTCGCATAAAAATATTACACATATTTCAACTAAAAATATTCCAACCAAACATGACAATTGAAAATTTTCGGAAAACTCTGAAGGAAAAAGGGAAATTTCGGAAAATTTAATTCCCATATATTCTACAATTACATAGTGACAAGTGCTGTTAGTCCATTTGATGTTTGCGCTAGCGGAATTGATCTTTGTTCGAAACTGGGAATGGATTTTAATGTGATGAAACGCACTCCTATATCTTCTTCTATCTATACCAAAAAAAGGATCGCCGGATGTGTTGATAAGAGCAGAACTCGAGGAAGGAATTGTACGATTCCTGTATAAAATTTCTGTATAAAACATTTATTCCATGTAACGAAGAAACATGTTATTTGCAAGTGGTTGAAAAATCTTGAACTAGAATTGTGTCTGAAAATAATCCGATAATATAATGATGAGTTTTGTTAGAAATACTAGGAATTTTATAGAAAAAGATTTATTCAACGGGGTCAAATAGAAAACCAATCAATGAACAGTTCTGCGATTGGACCCATGCACTTGCTCATAGTAAGAAAACGTGAATGTTTGAAGGTATTGATAACAAAAAACAAATTTTGGGCGGGACGAAGTTTGCCGGGTCAGCTAGTCTATAAATAAAAATGGTAGGCCAGATGTGTTGGTAAGCGCAAAACCCGAGGAAGAATTGTTCAATTTGAGTCATCTATATTTCGTTGTATTCGTCTCTTCCCGTAGATCAAATTGAATTCCCTACAATTAGTTAAGCGTTGTTAGTCCATTTGATATTGACGCTAACGAAATTGATTCTTGTTCGAAAGTGGAAAAGGATTTTCAGACGGAATAACGCATTCCTATATCTTCTATCTATATAAACAAAACTGGAAGGCCAAATGTGTTGGTGTGCCCTAAACCCGAGGAAGGAATGGTCCGATTTGAGCTGTCTTTATTTTGTAATATTATCTGTATCAAACATGTATTCCATGCAACGGAGAAACATGTTATTTCCAAATGCTTGAAGAATCTTGAACGAGAATTGTGTCTGAAAATAATTTTATATTATAAGGACAAATTTTTGTAGCAGTACTAGACAATTTATAGTAAAAGGAAATTGTAAAGGGTCAAAGGGTAATCAATCAATGAGGAGTTCAGTGATTGGACTCACTAACGTTCACTTAGTAAGAAAACGTGGATGTTTGAAGGTATTCAAATCAAAAAATCTATTTTGGGCGGGACGAAGTTCCTCGGGTCAGCTAGTTTATAATAAACAAAACATAAAAAAACGTCAACCACTCCAATCAGTCTTTGGCAACGCATTAAAATAACAGAGAGTTGGTGTGATGCAAAAATGCGCAGTGTAGTCCCTCCATGAATTTGATGTTGCGAACAGGGCCCGAAAATTAATATATCTTTGGCACCGCGAGGAAACAACAACAATGACAACACATTTAAGTATCAAATATCATGCTACATGTTATTTAGTATTGCCTCAGTGAAATTGCACCTCTAGGCGTCGTTCGTACAACGTAAACCAAGCGCCAAACAAGCGTTCGCCATAGCACGCATACAGAGCCATATATTGGTGGCTTGAAACTACTAGGAATATAAACACTTCTCATCATTTTGCGTTATTCTCAAAAGAAACGATTCTGTTTATATTACTGGCCTCGTAAAAAGTTGCACTTTCTATAACCTTTCTATAACGAGCCCAAATAACTTATAACATTCCAATACAACATTCAAGATGCTTGGTATTCCCCAAATGATTTTTTGGCGCACAACCTTAATGCCTGCTTCGCCATAACGTCAGTTTAATGTATTCATCCAATGTCAAAGGCACCAACGAAGCCCTTATAATGACTAAAAACAAACAATGTTAACTGCTTGGAAAAATACTGAATTATGCCACACAGCTTGTACTCTACTGTAACACCCATCGATGCGAATGGGTAAAGGCGTTTACATTTTCGACCGACGCGCCGAAGGCGCCTACTTCGCTGTTGTTCGATGCGGTGTCACACTCGCGAAGGCTCGGTTCAGTGCGAGCGCTTTTCACTGCACCAACATCGCGTGCTTCACTAGATGACGCTTGCCTCGAAATTTGATTTCCCCTGGCAATGCGTTCGTTTTTTGCAGTGCTCGAGCCAGCCTTCCTCTTCTTCTTGCTCATCAGACACTACGCGAAGCGTCCAATTCACGACGCAGAAAAAAAACACACGACACGAATAACGCCAAAAACGAACTGAAAAAACCACACGACGGTATCCAAGTTGGATTACCACTGGTGGGGTCCAATCTTAGATCGAAGCGCAGCGAAAGCAAAGTAAACTGAATTGCTCAACAGTCCGATGCCGAATAAAAGTTTGCATCAGCGAGATTCACTGTTTATACTCTAGGCTAGTATTCCCCTTCATTGTTCTTCTTTTCCTTTGTTCACGGAGACTTTAAATCCTACGATTTCCCCTTCGCTGCTCGTCGATAAGTTATTGACAGATCTGTTCGGGAAAGCACACAAAGGACAGAACAAATGTATGGAAAAATGGAAACGCTTAATGTTCTCATGTATTTTAACCATTTACAAACCAGGGTATTCTAATGTATAGCATATTAAACAAATCTTAGGGAATTTCCGATTCGTTTACTATGTAAATCGCCAAAATCCGTTCACGGCAAAAATAGTTATTAACGTTAACTTTATTTCATAAAAACGTGACCTGTTTTCTGATTTGGCACCCTTAATGAAAGACGTAGTTCTACGTCAAAATGAATTGAGTTGCGTTGACTGGCGAGGATGACTGATGAACTAGTCCAGTCAGTGGACAGTGACGCGACGAATGAATACAAATCCGCCTCTTCATTCAACTGACTTCAATCCACATTCCTACCCCCTAGGAACGAAGTTGTTACCCGCGTCTTTTTTTACGTCGATATAAGGGACTGTCCACATACCACGTGGACAGAAAAAGCATGATTTTAGACACCCCCCTCCCCCTCTGTGGACAAGCGTGGACATTTCTCCAGCTTTTGGAAGAAAATCTAGAAAAACATATAGTTTTCGTTTAAATCTAATTTGAAGTTTGTTTCAATTTTCTATTACATGTTTTATTAATAGAAATGATAGCCTCATTAATAGTAACGATTTGTTTCAAATTCACCGATTTTGATATCATCGCGCTGTTCAAATCGTCCAAATGTTGTAATGTGTTGGCGCGTTCCTCAGCGCCAAGGCAATGGACTGTATAAGTGGAAGACCGGTCAACTGCGTGGAAATAAAACTCTTCTTCCGCCTTGAAAAAGGCAGGCAATGGTTTCCACAGCAGTCTACTAGCCAGATATCGATGGTGCGAAGGTTTGCTCGGAAGGCAAGAGTGCAGAATGGAAGTCAAAAAACACTGGTACTTTTCTCCTAGGTTTTATTTAACGATGTTGTGTGTATAACGCGTAAAAACTGAATACAATCATTCCTCGACCGCCACCTAATTTTATGTGAAAGTGAACGTGTGGCGCTAGCGATGTAATTCGGTGCGCAATGCTGTCGGCGATGAAATAAATCTGCCCCGCGCATGCGCTCAATGTGTGCATCGATGACGTCATTCCGGAGCGGTCGAATCGGGCGCGAACATAATGTAATGTATTAAACAAAGTTTTGCATCAGTTTTCCGATCAAAGAAGTACGAGATGGTCGCACATGCCATGGGATATAGGCTGCTAGAACTTAAATTAATTTTTTGTGTTACGGCAGCATCGACAGTTAAATAGTTTTTGCGTGAATGTCAGACAGAGGCACTGATGGTTCCTTTCCTTATCGATGACCTAACGGGACTTGTGAAGTGTTATGGAGAAAATTATGAAATCCGAACGACTGAAAGTGAAATATAAAGCACCTCACAGAAACCATTCTACTGCTACCTGGAAGTATTAAAATCCGCAATCAACAAGCAAGGAATTCGGCAAAATTTCCTAAGAAGGTGTCCTAATATTTCGTATTAGCTATCGTGAGTTCTACTGTGGATTTTTAAAGAAATTGTTCATACAATCCCCTTTGACATATCGCACTCGTTACCTAACGTGTATTAACCCGGACGTGATTTTCAATTTTCCGGATATAGCGAAGAAACGGACGGAGTTATGCTTGGAAGTATTCGTCGATAAACAACATTTGCCCGGCGTTTGTGCAGTTAAATTCAAAATGGGAATAAAGGGTGTGTCACATCAAATTGCATCACGGAAAAAACGCTGTAGAAATTCGCCCAGTAGACCGATCCTTTTGAAAATTTTAGACAGTAAAATAAAAACTATTAAACAACTTTTGGCATTTTCTTTTTATTCATACTTCGAGCCCAAGCCCGTATGCTCGCACCTTCCTCTTTACCCCGTCCATAAGGTTCTGTACAACGTCAGGTTGTAGTTTTTTTTAACAGAAATCCATTTTCTCTTGAAGTCCGCCGATTTGACAACTTTTGGGTTCTTCCGGAGGGCCTGCTTCATAATCGCCCAATATTTCTCTATTGGGCGAAGCTCCGGCGCGTTGGGCGGGTTTATTTCCTTTGGCACGAAGGTGACCCCGTTGGCTTCGTACCACTCCAACACGTCCTTTGAATAGTGGCACGAAGCGAGATCCGGCCAGAAGATGGTCGGGCCCTCGTGCTGCTTCAATAGTGGTAGTAAGCGCTTCTGTAGGCACTCCTTAAGGTAAACCTGCCCGTTTACCGTGCTGGTCATCACGAAGGGGGCGCTCCGCTTTCCGCAAGAGCAGATCGCTTGCCACACCATGTACTTTTTGGCAAACTTGGATAGTTTCTGCTTGCGAATTTCCTCCGGAACGCTGAATTTGTCCTCTGCGGAGAAGAACAACAGGCCCGGTAGCTGACGAAAGTCCGCTTTGACGTAGGTTTCGTCGTCCATTACCAGGCAATGCGGCTTCGTCAGCATTTCGGTGTACAGCTTCCGGGCTCGCGTCTCCCCCACCATGTTATGCCTTTCGTCGCGGTTAGGAGCCTTCTGAACCTTGTATGTACGCAGGCCCTCCCGCTGCTTGGTCCGCTGGACGAATGAACTTGACAAATTCAGCTTATTGGCGACATCCCGGACCGAACTTCTCGGATCACGTCTAAACTGCTTAACTACGCGCTTGTGATCTTTTTCACTGACGGAGCATCCATTTTTGCCGTTCTTCACCTTCCGGTCGATGGTTAGGTTCTCGAAGTATCGTTTTAGTACTCTGCTGACCGTGGATTTGACGATTCCCAGCATCTTACCGATGTCCCGATGTGACAACTCCGGATTCTCGAAATGAGTGCACAGGATTAATTCACGACGCTCTTTTTCGTTCGACGACATTTTTCCAAATTTACGAAAAATTGACAGTGAAGCATGGCCAACGTGATCTATACACTCTTATCTGATTATAAGCGAAGGCTGAAGATATAATTCCTAAAAATTAAATTTCTACAGCGTTTTTTCCGTGATGCAATTTGATGTGACACACCCTTTAGACAATTGTGTCCAACGTCTTCTGCTGAAATTGTATAGTCTGCATATAAAATAAAAGATCAAAGATTGCCTAACTCTTGGATGGGAATTATCGCTCAGTCGTAGAAGAAGCTTCCAGTTTTGACCTTGTTTGTGAAAAAAAGTTCTGAACCTATCGCATGGCAATGCATCATTGAAGAGAGAGGATTTTCTTTGAAAGGCACGAACGAGGCTAAAAACTCGAAGATGTTGGTTTACACCCAGAAAGATGCAGGCTTGATGGTAGAGAAAATTAAATGCTCAAAAAGTGTTGAAAGTTGAACTGGATTTGTAATAACGCTCAATAAACATAATACGTAATTCAACTTTTTTTCTCTCAAGGTTTTCTTATGGCATCCAATAGAAACATTCGTATCATTGAAAAAATAGTAGTTGATAGTTGAAATGTATATCCAGCATACGGGTCGAAACATGTCCTTAAAATAAGGCTCTGGGTAAAAATGGGACGCATTTTAACCAAAAAAGAGTCAGATTCTGGGTCATTAAAAATGCTGCTTACTTTGTGTTATTTGTTTCATCTCGTCTCATATGCTCCTATTCCTGCTAAGCATTTTCATTCAGCGTTTTTTTAACAAGATAGATTTTCTGTGTATTTTTATTATGTTTTTTTGGGGTCAACTCAGGAACTGATCATAGAAGGTATCCGGGAAATGCTCGGAATATGTTTGAATGTGACCAATGAAGTTCTGGTCAGTTCTAATAAATGGAATTTTTCGAATTCGGAGTAAGTAGAGATGGGGTGGATCTGATAGGTTTGAAGGCGATTCAGGTTCCAGATACATATATTCCAGAAACAATTCCGTCCGTATCTCCTGAATCCAATATCTTAGCAAAAATCTGTTGCTGAGATACACACCGTCCAATTTTTTGTCACATGCGGAACTTGGAAACATAAAGTAAAAAAACATCCGCAATTTGGGTTTCAAAAATCAATTTTTAACTAACGAAACGACACAATATTATTAAATTTCATTTCTGTGAGTTGGGAATTTTGTGAAATCATGCAGGAAAAAGTCGGGAAAAATGCGGGAATTCAAAAATTAAAATTGGGTGGCCACCCTGCAACTTCTACGCATACCGTTTGATGATTAGGCAAAATGTTGATACTTATTTGCTGCGATAACCACTACCATAATGCATGAATTGACCTAAATTGTGATTTGTTTGCAATTGAATTCGTAAATTGTTTCATTCATTCACTAGTTTAATCAATAATTTAATCAATACATACAAAATATAGCTCTGCGCAGCAGCGATATCGTACCCAATGAGGAACATCCGAGGTGCGATTATTGCTAATTGAAAAAACACGAATGCTTATTAAGCCAACGGCAGTCCTACGTCAACCTTGCGGTTATATCATATGTATAACCCATCCATAGTTTTCTTACGCGGATTTTCCAATTAACGCGGTTTTTTTCACGCGGTACCAGCGTAAAAAAAGACCAGTGCAATATCACAACACCGCCTCAGCTCACATTTTTCTCTTATGTTCCCTCAGAGCATATTACGGTAATAAGTGCTTGTAACGGAGCTTAGTGCTTATGAAGGAAATGAGTGCCGCACCTTATCACGATTCTTACGAGGATTTTAGGTGTTGGGTAACGGGTAGCTCACCGGGCGGTATAACGGGACGGGATTTTTACGGGCAGCTATTCGTGGATGGATTTCCCTGTCTACTTAGCTCTGGACGGTCCAACAGTGGTACTGCACGTGCATCGGCACTAGAGTGTACAAATCACAAGGGAATCTTCTAGCAACACCAGATGATCTCATTCGCGAGGAAAACCGAACTATAGCTACCACTAACCAACGATATTGCAGGAAAAAGCTACGGGTTTTCGGAAGCGAGCAACACTCAACATTTTACTTCCGTTCAACGTAGTATTTGATATCTATCATCAGGTGACAAGTTTTTTTTACGCGAGTTTTCCAATTAACGCGTTTTTTCACGAGGTACGTATCCCCCGCGTAAAAAAAACATTGGTGTACATTCAAGGCGTGATATGTGGCTTAAGAAATCTCAACTAAGTATTAATAAATGACGCTAGTTAATGCATACGTTGAAACGGCAAAAATTCCACAGGGAACGTTAACGCCATTCAAGAAGAATAAGAAGAAGAAGAAGAAGAAGTATTGACTGCATTAAACTTTGTGCTTCGTTATTGGGAAGAGATAATTACAATGAATTGGTGGATTGAACACACTTTGAAAATTAAAATTATTAATTAAAATTTACTTCTCCGTATCAAATATGTATTCTATATAATTTAAAATTATATTAATTTTGGTGGTGGAAATTTTTTTAAGGAAGATTATGTTCAATAAAGATTTTATATTATAATGATCAATTTTCGTGGCAATATCATAGTAGTTAAGTCCAAGTCAGGACTACGTGTTTCAATTAATCAAATAACACCAATTCAAAATTTCCATTCAATTTTCTAACGGGGAGACGGCCTCAAGCCGCCGAGGTGACGCAATCGGAGTCGAATTCATTGTACATTTGCATTTGCTTCTTGAAAAAGTTTGAAGTCGCCGGGCAGAAATTTGAGTCGAATGAGGAAGTCATCGTCACCACGGAGGCCCACTTTGCAGTCCTCGAGAAAACGTATTTGTGCCGATAGAACCCCTCGTTATAGCGATGCAACGATACATATCGCAGACAACTTCACTCGGCATTCGATCCATAAAAACCAGTTCGAACGGAAACAAAACAAACAGAGATCATTCTAAAGACTAAAGTGAATAATCAAATCATCGTTAAAAGCAGTGCATCAATTAGAATTATTTCCATTTTTTCTCAAATGATAGTACACCAAATTTGCAAGTTCATTCGTTATGAAGAATAAATTTGAATTCTAAATAAATGAATTATTGTAGCTTGAAGCACACAGAAACCAATATCGTGTTTGCTATCGAGAGTTGGCGAAAATCTGTCCCCACAGCATTTTTCAGATGGATTAAATAAGTTGGAGCATCGCTGGGTCAAGTGTATCGACCTAAAAGGTGACTATGTTGAGAAATAAATCGCCGCTTCTCCAAAGTTTTTGTTTTGACGTGGGACTACGTCTAACCGGAGTATATGGGGGGTAAAATGAAAACCTAAACACAGAACATGCAGGAAAAAAATGAAAGATTCCGAATGCTTATAACTCGAACATTTCTTACTGGATCGGAAAGATGTTTGCATCAATTGATAGGGAATATTTCTACGCTTCTATCGCAATTAATAAAATGTTATTTTTCATCAGATAAACAATTGAATAACTGTAAAATGTTAAGCGTTATCTAAACGGCATAATTGCCTCATTTTGATTGGCCCGATCTACGATTTCCCTAACACAGCCATCAAACCCAAGCAGCCTTGGGTAAATCAGCATTGCAAATACATGAAAGTCGGGGGTATTTTTGTTCCGACTGAAATGTGTTTCCCTAACACAGACTTTAAATCCAAGGAGCGTGGGGAAATTGGCATTCCAAATACATGTAAGTCGGGGGCATTTTTGGTCTGACTGAAATGTGTTTCCCTAACACAGAGTTCAAATCCATGTAGCGTGGAGAAATCAACATTGCAAATACATGAAAGTCGGGTGAATTTTTGTTCCGACTGAAATGTGTTTCCCCAACACAGACTTCAGAACCAAGGTGTCTGAGGAAATTGACATTGTAAATTCATGCAAGTCAGTGGCATTTTTGTTCCGACTGAAATGTGTTTGCTTAACACAGACTTTAAAACCAAAATGTCTGGGAAAATCGGCTCTGCAAATAAATGCAAGCTTCGAGTACTTTTGTACTCGCTTGCCTTTGTGCAAATTAGAATATGTTCCTTTAACACGGTCTCCTAAACTTAGGAATCTGGGAAAATCGTGCAGACACTAGAGACGAATGAACGTTCAAGTTTAAATCCTTTATAGTATAAAAAGTAGAAGTTGAAGTTTTTGATTCATGCAAGTCGGGGGTATCTCTGCACCCGCATTTTTTTTGCACTCCGCAAAGTGTTTTCCTAGCACGGATTATAAAAGCGGATACGAACATAACGCTTTAGCTCGGTTATTCATTATTGTATTGAAGGATATACCTTCATATCTTCCGCTCATTGAATTTCTACGCATACCATTTGATGATTAGGCAAAATGTTGTTAACCATTTGCTGCGATAACGCCTATTCATTAAACAATATGCGTTCGACATACATGTCAAAATCGGAACTGAGTGCCTGAAGTTCATATAATCAAGCGAATTCGCGGTTCGATAAGTACGTACACTTGAGAGATGCAAACTTTAGAAGCAAATGTAAAATAAAATAATCGTTTGAAAATTCTCCCGTTCACAAATTTTGTTCTAGGCATCATACCAACCGTAAAAGGACTGTCATTAAATTTACTATCACAATGCATGAATTGACCTTACATGACATTTCACAATCTTTTTATTTACAAATCAGATATATAGAATTCAATGGAATTCGGGAATTGTTTCATTCCATCAAAAATTTAATCAATACAAACGAATGATTGATAAGCTAAGGTAGTCCCACGTCAACCTTGCGGTTATATCATAGATATAACCCACCCTTTTTTTTTTTGTAGGCTAAGTACTTATTGAACTACCCTCGTACAAAGTCTTTCTAAATTTAGATTGCTTACTGTAAGTGGTCCTTAGTGGTCCTAAGTCTTTGCGTAAGGAGCATTGGGTTTTCCCAGATTCTCCACTAAATATCCTATTATCGAACGTAGATTTTTTTTTGATATTTTGGAAAATTAAATTTTGGTGAATGTTTTTGTCTTGATTTTTGAGGCAGAAACTTTTTCACAAAAAATGTCGCCGTTTCGTCAGAAACCAATATTTTGAAAAAAAATCCTACGTACGATGACAGGAAATATATTCAAGATAACGTAAAAAAAATCATTGGTTGAAACCGGTCCACTAGAAAAACTTGTAGAACTCCCACCAGTTTACAAGGTTTTGGCTGCAAGGGTTCAACAAACCGGTTGCGACTATTCAGGGGACAGTCCAATTGACACCAATATATTTGTTGTTTTTTATGTAATATATGCCGAATAAAACTGTGATATCAGATTAATCATAGTAATTTATTTTCTCGTTGAAAAAAATCGTGAAAATCACATACTTTTTATGATGTTCATAGTGTACTACCCCCATAGGGGAGTATGTGTTGCAGCATAGAAATTTGAAAAAAACACGATTTTGTTCCTTCATATTCTTGAAGTTTAGACATTCAAGAATATACCAGAGAAGAGAAGTGGAACTTGAGAGAAAAAAGTGGCAACAATTTGTGGCAAGAAAATGTAAACACTGAAAAAATTGACAGATGGTTTACGCTCTAAAAATTGAACATAATGTTGAGATGTCTCTAAAAGGGTGGGAGACATCTTATATAAGGTGGGAGGTTCGTATATAATGTTATTAATGTTAGCATCATCATGATAAACACGGCGAATGGGATAGAAATTACCAACTGAAAATTGAGTAGAATATACATATAGACGCTGAAACGCTGTGGACTAATATTATAATGCATTTTTATCGGTTTATGTATAATGCATTATCAAAATAAACCCATATGTATTGTAATCATAACTTGATGTGCTATTCAGAATAACATTTATGGTCGTATTCCACCAATGATGACAAATGTGTAATTTGCGAATGAAGCTTCGCCATAGAAACTTAACATTGAATAAAAAAATTAAAATGTGGTAAGAGCATCAGTTGAAATATTTTAAAGCATTCTCATCGGAATAAATTGAATGATACAATAATTATACGACTAAATGATGTATGTACGCTTAAAAACAACATAAAAATATGATTTCTGAATTAATTTCTTTTTTATCAGTTTCGAACACACCCCGTAAAAAGCCATTTAAATTTTTTTAAATACCCTCTGTTGGTATTGTATCCAGAATTTACAAGGCAATGAAACGTTAACGTTAATTAGTTTCTAGTAATCAGCTTTTTAGTTGCAGGTGAAATTAACCAACTATATTTTTTTAGTATTATATATATTCCATGCCAAACCGACATAGTGGTTCTCAAATTTTCGTGTAAATTGGTAGTTTTGTTCCTTATCGTTAAATATTAGTTTCCATTCCATTTTAGGGTGGTTCAAAAAATCTAGTTTTTCCCATTTTTTCCAAAAAATTTTTTTTTAAATTCATATCTTTTGAACTACTAAACCGATTTAGATGATCGACATATCAAATGGGCCAGTTAGCTAGGTTTTTTTTTGAAAAAATACTATACTTGCAACAAAAAAAGACGGGTGGGTAATGTCGGGGACATAACCGGAGTGACGTAGGACTATACAAAGGGGACAGCTTCTGTTGAATATATATTTTAAATATATTGTTTTATTTTCTTCTCCTACGTGAATACCTACCTATCTACCTGAAAAATGGATTAGTTTACTGTTTGCTCTTTATGAATATGTTGATGGTTCTGAAAAGAACCTTTGGTGTTGTGTTTTTGTTATCACTCGATATTCCCATCTTGTTCGGTTAAACCTTCCTGTTTAGCTATTGCGTTTGCCACTCGCCACAGCTTTCACAGTTGGACAATTTGTTCCCATCCAGCTTGTGACATTTTTTTTATTTTTTTATTTTTTTATCCCTTTTGTTTATTTTAGGCTCATTAGCATTTTAGCTGTAACAGAGCCGAATTTCAATCGTGTACATGTCACATGTTTATCATATCTATAATTAGCACATTACACAGTTGCCATGTTTTCGGCGTTAGAGTATTCCCTTCTATACCATTGCATATGGTACACATTTACACAGTTGCCATATAGGCGTAAGAGTTTTCGTTCTGTTCTTCCATTATCCAGTTAGACCGGACAGCGGAGACAGTTGATTGATCATTGTTGAGTTATTTATAGAACAGCAGCCCGATGTGTCTTGCAAAGCAGAGCAGTTGTATGGATGAATCGATCTTATTTCGACCGTGGATCGATCTCCATCGCTGATGATTGTTGCGTGGACGTAGTTATTCTGTAACAACACAAAGATGGTCAATGAGGGCCCTGAGTTTTGAACTCACGATCGATCGCTTACTAAGCGAACGCGCAACCAATGTGGCTACGGAGACCCCCAGCTTGTGACATGTTGTTCAGTAAATTACATTTAATGCGACGTGCCGGAGAAACACTTTGCCACTCACTGAAACTAATTGTTGCCTTGATGAGCGCCGAACCGAAGCTGCTCTGTCCTTGATGCGGGTTTTCTGATTGTCGTGAGCAGCTTTGCAAGCCAACTCGAGCACTCCGACGGCCGAAACTCTATAATCGCTGTTAGGTATAGTGGTGCTCCGGCACCAATCCGTTCGGCCTAGTTACCCTTGCGGAGCAATCAGTGAATGCGACCAACAGGGAACTGGAGACCTGCACGGTTCGAGTGAGACCTTGCCTTTCCCTTAACTTGTCCTCCTTTGTTACGTCCACGATGCCGATGCCGTACTACCACACGGGTTTACGGTTTGAAAGAAAATAAGATATTTTTTTGGGGTCCGCGTGTTTTATACTCTAGCGGTACACACTCACAGGATAGAGACAAATCGGCAGACTCAGCCAGAGGGGAGAGTCCAACGAGACGAACGAATGAACGTTAAAAGGCAGCGATTAGAGACGAATGAACTGCAAAGTTTAAAGCCTCTTAAAAACAAAGAAAGAAAGAAAAGGCAGCGATGGCAAAAAAATACATTCATTACGATTTGTTCGCTCGTTGGATACACATGCAGGCTAAAAAGGGTCCTTTTCAGGATCACAAAATTATCTTCAATCTAAAGAGTTTATTGTTTTGTTTTCACTCGTTATTCTCATCTTGTTCGGCTAAACCTTCCTGTTTAGTTGTTGCCATTCGCCACAGCTTTCACAGTTGGAAAATTTCTTCCCATCCAGCTTTGTGACATGTTGTACAGTAAATTACATTCAATGCGACGTGCCGAAGCGCCACTCAGTGTCGCATTAGAGGCGATTTTAACCTGTGATTGAACATTTGCGATGACAGTGGTACAGTGTCGGCTTTCAATGTGGGGTCATAATTTGGATCTCTATGTTTACAAAAATGTCCAACTAAATAAGTCGCATTACATGTCCGTCCAATTAGCTAAATGTCGAACTAATTGTAAATTACTGTACTTTCAATCTGGAAACAATTTAAGAATTGGTGAAAATTGAATAATCAGGAAAGTCCCCAACTATCAATAAGCTCAGAACAACTGCCAAATTCACATACTCATACAATACCTGGCAAACAAATTATGAAAAAATCAATTTGTGTTTTATTATTATTTTGGATAATGTTTTAGAAAGCATTGAACTGTATTTCCTAAGCTCTTTTTTGGAAGGTTTAATGGCCCTGAAAAGCGTCTTGTTTTATGGAATGGTTCCAATTTAGAAAACTTAGTACTCGTGGTTTTGAAAAAAACCATTTCGAACGCCCTCGATGCCTCCTTGTTCTAGATTTGCTGCCAAAGCAGTTTGCATAAAGAACAAACTTTTTTCTTCTGCTACCTGATGCCGTTTTGCGATTGCGTTTGCCACTCGCCACTCGCTGCAACTGCCTGTTGTCTTGATGTCCACCGAACCGAATGTGTTCTGTTCCAAATGCGGGTTTTCTTATCGTCGCGAGCAGCTTTGCCAGCTCGATCACTTCGGCGGCCGAAACTATATAACGCCGGCTAGGTGGACTGGTGCACTGGTACTAACGCGCTCGGCCTAGCTACCCTTGCGGGGAACTCCAGATCAACACGGTTCAAGCGGGATTTTGCCTTTCCCTTCACTTTTCCTCCTTTACCATGTCCAGACATGGTTGGCTTGGGTTGGTTTGTTGATGTGTTGTGATGCGAACCGATGTGGTGTACGGTTTGAATGAGAATGATCGTTACGGCAGCGGAGCGGGGATTTTTAAGCTGACTGGCTGGCTCGAGAATTACGCATGTGTGAGACTGCGACCAATGTTTCGTTCATTTTTTTCTTTTTCCTTTCCAATCGTGCTTCATTCTATTTCGCTGCTGCTCTGGTTGCCCGTTTTGGGCGGTACGATTTGAGGAGCACAAAATGGACCAATCAAAAATGGGCACATAGTGCATTTTGACAATGCTTGATATTTCACAATTATTCAATTATTTATCTCAATAAAAATGAAATGTTATTCGTTATGATAGATGCGTAGATATATTTCCTATCAATTGATGCTAAATCCTTCGCGATCTATTGAGAAATGCTCGAGTTATAAGCGTTCCAAATCTTGCATTTTTTCCTACTTGTTCAGTGCCTAGATTTCCATTTCACCCCCTATATCTTCCGGTTAGACGTAGTCCTACGTCAAAAGGGGAAGAAATTAATATTCCGAACTATCGGTTAACTTTGAAAAATTATAACTCAAAAAAGAAAAAAGAACATATCTATTTTTTAATAAAAAATGTGAATGTGTAAAAAAAATCTTCAGTTTTAATGGTGCCGAAACCATGTAAACTATAAAAACGGATACAATCAAGAATTACGAAAACAAAATTCAAATTTCTTGCAAGTTTGATATTTTTCCAAAAAAAAGACTAGCTAATTAACTTCAAATGTATTGATCATCTGAATCGGCTTAGTGGTTCAAAAGTTATGAGTTTTTGATAAAAGTCATTTTTGGGAAAAAGTGAACAAAATCGAATCACCAAAAAAAATAATACAGGTTCAATGTTTTACCATAACGAGAACAAGCTACCAATTTTCACGAAAATCTGAAAACCACTATATCAGTTTGGCATGAAATGGCAATAGTTCACAAATTTCAAAGTTCGCGTTTATTTTTTTGTTTTTCATGTCTTTTAGTGCGGCCATAATAATAATTAGGATTACTACATTTGGATTGATGCTACAAAATATCATTAACTTCCTTGAATAGTGAATGTGATATAATTCACTTTATATATGTATATATAGTAATAAATATTTTCAAACGAATAAATTTGTAAAACATAATACAAAACTAAATACTTTTATACAGTGCCTTCATTTTTTGAGTTTAACGTGCAAAGACCCTTCAATAAAAATGGCATTGGAACAACAGAGTAAAACTGACATACAATTATGACGGAGGATTGCTTTTTGATTGGCGCGTGCTCCAACTGGCGAACCGCCAGTTGGAGTGCCTCAACTAAAAAAGCGCCAATAAGCAAATGGTACTGTAAAACTGTGAAAAATATATAAAAAATATACAATCGAAAACTCTTTTTGTGGTTTATGAGTTTGGTCTTTTTAAGTTACTACTAGGCATGTTTGCGGATTAATGGAAAGATATGATATGTTGATTTTTAAAATAAGTTTGAAAGTTAATTGGAAAAAAATATGAAATTCATGTGAATGGATACGACTTTTGTGTACAGCACATGCCACTGGGGCCTTTTGCTGATTAAGTAAGTAAGATTTCTTCCAAAACATCATAACTTTACAACCATTGAGTCGATTTCAAAATTGTCATATCAAATGAAATCTTATTCTTCTATGAATCAACTTCAATCTGTCATTCACACAAACTCAAAAATTTCATACTACAGAAAAACTTTAATTATAAAGCTTAGAGAATTTGCGACTTAATTTTCCACAATTCGCTCTTTCACACCAAATTTCTATCTTGTCGCAATTTTAAACCTCTCAAATTGAATTGTCAAAATGATAGGTCAAAGAACGAAAAGCAGGAAAAATTAACAAATAATCGGGGGGTAAATAATTAAGCAAGGGTAATCATGGATTTTTCATAACCATCTCAACAAAATATTGGAAAAAAATCCTTTTTTAATTTCTCTTTCAAATTTTGATAAAATTGCACTAAATAGTTAAATAAGGGCAATATTAACATTTGAATAAACTTATGTGATTATAAACATGTTTATATGAACCTTCCCATCTTCTCATTCTTCATTAAAGACCTTGCGTCAAGACAGCTGGAAATCGATACACTCTCAAATCAAGTGTGCCTGAAAAAATTATATTCTTCACGTAAACAAGCGATGAAAATGTGGACACTTTTTAGTCAGTGAATTGTATGGAGTTCCACTGCTGTGAATATACCCCAGAAAGGACTTTTCGTAAATTCCATCGTTTATCAATTTATAGTAATTTCAGTGATTTTTCACCTGTCCGAGACTTATACCATAGCGGCATCTTTACCGATCTGTTTGATTTTTTTTTCGTTTCAGATAATCAGAAGGGCTGGAATCATTTACGCCATGGCGCTACTTTTTTTAAGTTCCCTCACTTCACCAGCTTGTAACTATTTTAGTTTTGAATATTTCTACCGTTTATATCTTGTTGTTTATTAAAATATAAAGAAACTAGTCATAAAATAATGGATAGCAAAAATATTCCTTGTTTCATTTGTTCAGAGCTCGAAAAAACGCTCGAAAATGTTAATGAGGGGTGTCGTTACTCAAATCGGTAACCTTTTTCCATCCAAAATGAAAACCCTCAAGAAAAATTCTTTACATGAACATTTCCATGGTGAAATTGTTCACTAAATAATGATACCAATCACATAATAGACTCGAATGAATTTCAAAGAAGATGGCTGACGTAAATTCTAAAGTTCTAAAAATTATTTTCGAAACAAATATAATTATCACCAGGGCCCGAAATCTTCGAAGGTGAAAAATGAGAACCGACTCTACTCTCAGCAGCTTCACTTCGACTAGAACTGCTTCGGTAGTCGCCGCCAACAAAAAGTGACTTGACTAGAAAATGAATTGACTATTGTTGACTAGCGAGGATGACTGATGAACTAGTCCAGTCAGTGGTTATTTCAACTGACTCGACTAATGAATACAAATCTGCATCTTCATTCAACTGACTTCAATCCACACTTCCATTTCCCCCTGACACTAATTCATACCCACGTACGCGATCTTATTTTTACGTCCATATAAAGAAGGACGAAAACATGATTTCTGATGCAAAAAAGAAGTTACCCCATCAATGGACGGTTTATTGTCTACCCATCGTGAACTCAAACCAACGAACTTAGATATTTATCAAGTATGCTATGAAGGTTCTCGTGTTAGTATTAGTTAGTATTAGGCGTGCAAAATAGCACCCCTGCACGTTGTTTTATACGTGTAAGTAATCTTCGTGTACGATACAACAGAACCTAGCTCACCTGTAGCTTATGTCAAACCACGTTGTACTCAAACATCGATGCATTCACATGTACATGGGAGAGAGTAAGAGAGGAACGAATTCGTTTTGGGGGAAGTGACTTCAAAATGCAATGAGGACAATTTGACTGGGAATAATGAATTGATATAGTCGAGTCGGTAGAGGGAGATAGCGACTGAACGCCCGACTGACTGTTCAGTCGTTTTAGCGGAGAAACTGCGTGAAGAAGCCAAAAGTCATTACTAACTGACTGTAGATATAGTCAGTCAGATAGTCAGCTGACTATCCTCAATTGACTATGGCTATACAGAGCCCTGATTATCACGGTCGTCATCAATATGAGCAAAAACGCTCAAAATTGGACAATTTTCGTGATACGACCGATTTTCCGTTTTTTTAAATTGCACTCCCAATATGTTCTCGAAAGACAAACCCCTCTGATTCTGCGTGGCGAATGACGAGAAGCGACTTTTGTCACGGTATTCCCGAAGACGAAAGGCGTGACTACCACTAGATGAGGTTTGAAGTCGTGTCCTCATTTGTTATCGACTCGGGTATCAAATAGGAGCTAAAAAGTAAGCTGGTTTCAAGAATAAAGCGAGAAACTTTGACACCTCACGTCACTCGTGGCGCAGAGTAAAGGTGAACAACTTACATAATACGAAGGGATCTCTCCATTAGGTTAGCAATCGATCTTCTAGAATAATAGCACAATGTTGATCGTCTGGGCCGGAAAGAGAACTGGAACAGAAATGATTATTAGTTGAACGAAGATGAATGAAAAATATAATATGTACCGCGTCTATTTGGGTAGTTGAACGGGAAAACCATCCGAAAGGAATCTAGGTTATCTCTTATAACTTTGCGCATCGCACCTTCATTACTTCATCCAGCATAACATCTAAGCTTTTTAGTATTGGCTTGTTTCATTGCTTGCCTATCAGATGATTGGATGAGTTGTGATCTACTATTGTCCCTACTGCAACAATGGCTTTCTTTCTATAATTGCTAGTTACAGCGCGCTTAATTCTTTTCTTCAATTTTTATTTAGAAATTGGTTTTAGTTCACTTTTGCTCTCTCCTTCAACTCCTCCAATAGATGAGTGTTGTAGCTCAAGATGATTCATCAACAATTCTTTACAGAGTTTGGTTCTTCTTATAGCTCGCACAAACCATAAAAATCAATCTTTCGAAATCCAACAGGCTGTATCTCTGGTGTGAAGCACTTAGCAAATACCACATAACCATTGTTTGGAGAACGTTGAATCAACACTTTCGTGAGAGAATAATAATGGTTGAAAACAAAGAAAAAAGGATTTGGAAATTATAGGTGCTGTGAGCTAGTGACTTCAATCAACTACTAAATCGATTCCAGGAAAACAAATAGAAAGAAGGGAGGTTTATTTAATATAAGCTCATCATCAATCGATAACAAATTTACAGAGATGAGGATGGTCATCTGTTTTTTTTCTCGCGCAATGGTTTTTTGCCCACACTCACTAGCTCAGTTCTCTTTCACATCATATTCATTTTGTCTCTTCATCATTTTCATTATACTTACAATTAGTACAGCTTTTCTACTAACTTTTATTACTATACACTATTAATCTATCGTTCACACTTCCTATCCCATTCATAGTAATAGAAAATACACAGTATGCGCACTGTTTAAGTCCAATGTTCACTTTTCCTGCCACGAAAGACAAACCATAGCCAGCATTCGCGCAGCTGGTGTTTTTGGATTCATCGAGCATGGAACAACCACCCGGCATTCAATATTCTAGCATTCAACACACCACATATCTCGTTTTGTTGATTTGTTTGCTAGCTGGTGTGAATTCTCAGCTCGAAGAAAAGTTAAACGAAACAAAATATTTGCTGGATTCCTTCTTTTTTGTTTTTGCTGGGTCAGGAAAGATTCCCGAACAGGGGAGGGTCACCCTCAACTTCCGCCAGCGGCACTTTATTGTCAGCATTGATAATATTGCTAGCTGAACCCGGGGTCTGCTCCCAATGAAATTGCGAGTTAATCCAATTGTGGCTATCTACACCTAGTTTAGCCTAATTCTGCCCCGCCGCCCGCCGCATTGGACTGAACGGGGACCGTCGCCCGTATTGCCCCCGCCGCACTGGCGGTCGGTTTGCCTAACGCTGGCTTGCCGGGTGGTAAGTTAGCGGCGGATTCCTGCTGCTCGCGAAGCTGTCTCCGTCGCTTCTTACTCCACAGCTCGTGACAGTCCTGCCATGTTGGCAGCTTTGGTGGTGGTAGCCTGTGGAAAAGAGTAGGTGGTTCATTATCGATCATCCACTCGAGTGAAGGACATTGAACTTACTGATCGGGTACGACATTTTTGAGCCAGGCGGAATTAAGTGCCGCCTCGGCTGTTATCCGCTTGTCGGGATCCAGTTCGAGCATTTTATCCAACAACTCTAGGCAGGATGCGGGTAGAAAGACAAAATCTTCCCTGATCTTCCGACGGTACTGTTTTTTCGCTTTGAGCGTGTGGAACAGCGGTAGCTTGATGACGTTCGGCCATACCGCTGGTGTTGGGGTGCCACACAGCCGTGAAATCATCTCCAATTGGGCGGGTTCCTGGTTTGCTTGAAACAGTGGCTTCTTGAGAAACAACTCTCCCAATATACAGCCGCAGCTCCAAACGTCTATCGATGGTCCGTAGCGTTCTTCACCCAGCAACAATTCCGGAGGTCGGTACCACAGCGTAATGACCTTGTTCGTGTACGGTCGTTCACGATTGTCCGCGTTGTATAATCGTGCGAGACCAAAATCCGCAAGTTTTACTTCTCCCCTAGAATATGAATAGAATTAAAATTTGAATAAAAGAGCACTAAAAAAGCCATACTTATTGTTCATCAAAATGTTGGAACATTTGATATCCCTGTGGAGGAAGTTCTTCCTGTGGCAATAGTTCAGCCCATCCAGCAGTTGCCGCATGATGCTGGCGTTGTTCTGCTCGTTGAAATCTACCATACCGGACTCGAGAAGTCCCATCAGATCGTGATCCATGTACTCGAACACCAAATAAAACGAGCCCTTGTCCTTGCGGAACTCGAGTGCGTCCTGCTTGTCGGTCACAATTTCCCGCAGATTGACGATGTTCTTGTGATTCAGTTGACGCAATATTTTGATCTCTCGCACAGCCGTAATCGGGAAGCCCTCCTTCTCGTGCTCCAAACGGACCTTCTTCAGAGCCACCAGTTCGTTTGTCTGCTGATCCCGAGCTTTGTACACCTGCACACAAACAAACAAACAAAAATGAATTAGAGCTGTTCCATCGCAAATGACGATTTTTTCATAAATTTAATTTTTGTATTTTCTGATTTGGCTAAAATTTTGTAGACGCATTTTTCATGACCAAAAGAACAATTTGCATCATCGGTTTGCCATTTTTACTCTAGCCTTACTTTTGAGAAGGGCCAAAGCAAAAATTGTTTGAAAATTCTCAAAAAAATAATACTCATAAACGGCTGGTCCAATTGACTTGTATAATTAAAAAAAAAGTTGGATTTGAAATTGTTGGAATGTTTTTTATAATTGTTTTTAGACCCGATTTTATGAAAGTACGCATAATTTGCAGTCAAAACAGGGGTGGCATTTCCTAATTCGAAACTAGTGATTTTTGTTCGTTCCAAACACTTTTACCATTATGATTCTCGAAGCGAGCTCAAAACGAGTGAAACGGATAAGGCAGTAGTAGAGTTTCGAGCAATGTTTTGCATTACATGACATTGTGTTCGAACGTTTTTTAGCGTCTATTTGTACCAGTATGTGAGTATAAATACAATACTTTTAGTATGGTGCATAATTAATCACCTAATGAGCGAGGGACCCCGGTGCGGAAAGTTTCGGAGTGAAAAAAAAAATTGTGTTTATTTTCCGTAGGCCTTAGAGTGGGTATATGAGTACCATCACTACATCGGGTGGGTATCTTGAATTTTTCGAAGAAATATTTCTTGGTTTCATTAAACGATGTTTTGTATCCAATTCGATCCATTTTTCGCATAAGCTTCCTTCCAGAAGTGACATCATTTCAATGAACACTGATGAAACTGTTGGTTGAGCCATACCAAGTAAAAAAAAGTCCTCCTCCATTACATTAATTTGGTACGACCAGAAAAACCATTTATGGCCTGAAGATTCAAAACGTCCGCTAATTTTAAACCTTAAGGAATACAAGTGCTTCTAATAGTTGGTTGGGACATGGTTGTATTTGAAATATCTTCAAATACTTCTCGGCTAAGCCTGAAATACTGCCGAAATCTTGAAACAAAAGAATAATTATTATCATTTACAAGTATATCAAAAACGTCAATAAAATAAACTCACTCATTTTCACTCAGCGATAGAGAGTTACTTTTATCCCCCAGCTCCCGCCTCTGTGGAATAAGCGTGCTTTCTTGTAAACTATCGCTGTCGTTAAGAAACATTTCGCAGTCTTTGCTTCATAATCACAATTGTAATATATTAGGCTGTCAAAAAAGTCCTGCGATATTTCCGCGAGGTGTCGTTGTAAGCGCATAGTTCTAGTTGTATTCATTGTATCGAGTCATACTATAGCTTGTTGGAAAGGTATTTTTGCGCGCTATAATATAGTCCTTGACAGTGTTTTGTTTGGTTAAGTCGTTCGTGAGTTATATTGTCGCAAATATGGAGCAAAATAAAGAGAAAATCCGACATATTTTACAGTACTACTATGACAAAGGCAAAAATGCATCTCAAGCTGCTAATAAAATTTGTGCAGTTTATGGACCCGATACAGTTTCCATTTCCACCGCACAACGATGGTTTCAACGTTTTCGTTCTGGTGTAGAGGTCGTCGAAGATGCGCCACGCTCCGGAAGGCCTGTCGTCGAAAATTGCGACAAAATCGCTGAATTAGCCGAGAAAGACCGGCATAGTAGCAGCCGTAGCATCGGCCAAGAGCTGGGGATAAGTCATCAAACCGTTATTAACCATTTGAAGAAGCTTGGATTCACAAAGAAGCTCGATGTATGGGTGCCACACACGTTGACGCAAAAAAACATCTTTGACCGTATCGACGCATGTGAATCGCTGCTGAATCGCAACAAAATCGACCCGTTTCTGAAGCGGATGGTGACTGGCGATGAAAAGTGGGTCACTTACGACAACGTGAAGCGCAAACGGTCGTGGTCGAAGCCCGCTGAAGCGGCTCAGACGGTGGCCAAGCCCTCATTAACGGCCAGGAAGGTTCTGCTGTGTGTTTGGTAGGATTATCAAGGAATAATCTATTATGAGCTGATTCCCTATGGCCAAACGCTCAATTCGGACCTGTACTGCCAACAACTGGACCGCTTGAAGGTAGCACTCATGAAGAAGAGGCCATCTTTGATAAACAGAGGCCGCATTGTCTTCCATCAGGACAACGCCAGACCACACACTTCTTTGGTGACGCGCCAGAAGCTCCGGGAGCTCGGATGGGAGGTTCTTTTGCATCCGCCGTATAGTCCGGACCTTGCACCAAGTGACTACCACCTGTTTTTGTCCATGGCGAACGAGCTAGGTAGTCAGAAGTTAGCCACAAAAGAGGCCTGTGAAAATTGGCCATCCGAGTTTTTTGCCAATAAGGAAGCGAGCTTCTATAACAGGGGTATTATGAAGTTGGCATCTCGTTGGGAACAAGTCATCGAACAAAACGGCGCATATTTGACTTAAAACAGATGATTGTAACTAATTTTATGAACAAATGAAAATTCAAAAAAAATACCGCAGGACTTTTTTGACAGCCTAATATTATCAATTTGAATTTGTTTTTCGATTTTTGCAATAGTCGTGCACTTTGCCTTGTTTACGAAACCCAAAATTTGACATTCCCCTTCGAGACAAATTTTGCTCAAACACTGAAAATATTAACTCGAAAATGATACATAATACTAAATTCAATTCGGTTCGAGTATGAGTTTTCTCGAACCGACTTACTCGTTTCGAAATGCGGATTGCCACCCAAGGTGTGCGGCAATATTAAACTAAATGCTACCGTTTCTGAGATACAGTGATTTTAAAATAAAATTTTCTGAAAACTCTCAACTTTTGTTTGCTTTCGAAAGTTTTTCGAGTCTTTTAACCTAGACGTAAATTTTCCCAAGAGTAGATAATTTACACTTCAATGCTTCAATTAATGAAGTGATGTGATTAATTTTTGTGAAAAGAAAAATCTTTGAGTCTTAGATGTTGTCTAATATTTTTCTCTACAAAACAAAAAAAAAACAAAAAAAAAACAATCTAACTATTCAACAGTATTAGTACGCACAACCAATAGTCAGTTGGTGTATTTAGTATAAAAACACGAAAGTGCGCAGAGTAAAGTTGAGTTACGGTATAACAAATTTTATTTTTTTTTATTTTTCGAGACGAATATTCTCGGGAAATAATATTTTGATGTTTGAATTGTTTATATAATAACAAATATTATTTGTTGCAAAGTGAATTAATGTGAATATATTATAAGTTTATGAAATAATAAAATCAGGAATGAAAAGCAATCAATTTGTGAAAGATATTTAAATCGATTTAAGATGCAGCAAAGACACAAGCAAGTGAGAAGCAAATGTTAATCGAAGGAGAAGCAAGAGAAGAATGAAGTACAAAATGAATACCTTTTTGATACAAATTGTGCTTTTTGATCATAGAAAAAGCGTCTGTAAAATTTGAGACAAATATAAAAATAAAAAAAAGAAATCGACCTTCTAGTTCCAATGGAGTCGCTCATTAGTCAACACAGAACAAGAATCAAAACACTCCTTACCTGTCCATACGTTCCCTCGCCAATCTGTTCGATCATATCGAACACATCGACGCACCGTTCGCCCCAATCCTTTCCACCGGAAGCCGACATCGGCCCAAGCATATTACGCGAAAATCGCCTATTCAATATCCGTGGGCGTCCTTTGGGTTTCTTACTGCCACTGCTAGATTTACTGTACTTACTGCTGCTACTTGACTTCTTCGTGGGGGTATCCGATGCCGGCGGTGGTGACCCAATGTCTTCGTCTCCACTTAGATCTTCCGAACCAGGTACCATCGGTGGCATCGGCAAATTGAGTACACCTTTTTTACTCGTAGTCGTGGAACTAGACGTGCCTGCTGCTGCTGCTGCTGAAGGCGTTTTGTGCTCTCCGCCACTGCTGCGCTTACCCGAACCGCTACTACAACTTTTGTGCTGATGATGATGATGCTGCTGCTGCTGATGGCTATTGTTATTGTTGAGGTTTGGCGTCGTGATTGCCCCCGTGGTAGTGAGCGTTGGTATCGGCATTATTTTCATCTGCGCTCCGGCAACCGGACTAATCTGCCGAGGAGGACTCGGCGTTTGAGCACCTTCCAGTTCCGCCACATTCACCCCCGGGGGCATCGGCAGATTTGTGAGACTTTTTGGTTTGCTGAGTACTGACGATGACGTTGATTCGGTCCCTGTGGTGGATGTAGTCGTCGTCGTCGTCATCGTCATCGTTGTCGTGGACTCGGTCGGTTGACTGGCACTTTGTTGATTGATACTTTCGCTGCTCGTACTATTCAATATCACAGGTATTCGTGAGTCCTTGTTTGAACCATCGTCAGCGGCAGAACCTCCGCCCCCGGGTGGCGCATCCAAAGTAGTGTCCTTTTGGACAGACTGTGGCAAACGAGATGAGCTATCGGTTTGATCTGGCATCGGAATGTCCGTAATGCTTACGTCCTTCAGACCGTTGGAATTAGCTGCATTGCTACCATCGGTCGCCGTTATGACGCAATCGTTTGATAAACTATTTTCGCTGACGATTGCCGTCGCGTTCGATGCTGCTCCCTCCTGGCCTTCTTTCTTCTCCAGGATCTCCTTCAGCGTTTTCATCCTTTTGTGTTTGTCTTTGATCAGTTCGGCGAAGAAACTAGTGTCGGTAATTTTATTTTTCATGTCGAGCTTTTTCGCCGACGACAAATCCGTCGGTGATCGTGATCGGCTGTCACTCGAATACCGCCGATTCGCCGGAGACGAGCGGCGGGGACTTCTCGAGTGATGCCTCGAATGGGCTCGACTCCGACTTCGACTCGGCGAGGGACTGTTGTAGTAGCTTTTGCGTGCTCGTGACGACTTCATGGGTGATGGCGTTCGTCTTCGGCGATGACTACTGATCGGACTGGGACTCCTGCAAAAAATGAACAGACGCTCATATTTGGCACTAGACAGACTAAATACCATCTCAAGACTAACCTCGTATACCTTCTGGGGGGAAGATCACCTCTCCGATCGTGTTGATTCCATTCTGGTTCTCGTCTTCCAGTGTAACGTTTGTCCTTCCGATAGTAATCCTTCTCCGGAGGTGAACGATCCCTCCGACGTTTTGCTGGTGGGGGAGAGTAGGGTTTGTGACGACCATCTAGAGGCAAAACAAGTTATGAGCAAACGAAAAACTGTTAAGGAAAACTGCATATTCTCAAAACAAGCATAACCATCGTACTTGGGCTTACGCTTCGGCGTGAATCCCAGCTCGGCCCATGTCGAGGTGGGGTCTGACTCCGGCGATAGCGTCCACCAGCGCCGCGTGGCGTTGGACTGTCACTAATCGCTATGGGGCTAACATGCTGTAGGAGTGGCGTTTGCTGCGGCTGCTGGTATGATAAACCCTTTTTGATAACGACTGGCGGGGTGTGAGGAGATGAAGTCGATTGGTACAGCTTGCGGGTATGTGGTCCTCGGTTCCCCGGGTGAGGACTTCGTCCGCGAGGTGCTTCTCCGTAGGGACTGTTCACCGACCGGCTCGACGGTCGAATGGGGGGAGTAGCTGAAAATAAATGAGAACGTTAGTTGCAGACAGGTTGTGTACATTCTGTGTATGTAAAGCTATGTTATGGATTGTGAATTTCAATAATTAATTTTATATAATGATATAAATATTATTGATCTCAACACATGTCTGAATATGAATGTTATCAGTACATGATGCGCTTCGGATTAATCTTTTTTGAAAAAAGCACTAACGTTTATGTGAAACAACACTTTCTCTGCATAATGTCCGTTTTTCTTTCATCAATACTTTGTAGAGTAACCTCTTTCGAGTAAATAATCTCCATTGTAGTTCAGAAAAATTACAAATTGGCGAAATAATCGACTGGTCTGAACAGAAAATAAACCCAAAACTGCCATTACTATAGCTTCCAGCAAAATTAATTAATTTGATGTGTGGAGGTTTTAGGGTGCAATAAATGTTTCTACGGTGGTCAGACACTCCACCCCCTCTCTAAGAGGGAGCTGCCATACAAATGAAACACAAATTTCTGCATTACTCGAGAATCAAGCGAATGAATCAAGCAAATGAAACGAAATTTGGCATGTGAAGCTTTTAGGGTACTATAAATGTTTTTATAGTGATTTGACACTCCTTTCCCCTCTCTAAAGATAGGGGAGGGTGCTAAACAACTCGAGGACTAACCAAAAAAAAAATGGAAACAAACTTAGCATATAGAGGTTTTAGGGATCGATAAACGTTTCTATGGTAGTTCGACACTCCTCTCCCTCTCTAAAGGGGTTTCCCATACATATAAATTTTGGGCGGGACGAAGTTTGCCGGGTCAGCTAGTTATCCCATAAAATTTAATTCGCAGTTGCACAATATATTCTGTGTTCACGTTCATTGAAATAAACTTCAAAACCTCAAGTTAAGATTAATGAAATGCGCTATACAACAATATCAATTAAAATAACTTAGAATAAACTATCAAACTTTGTTCAAAAGTAAGTTGTGAGTTCTAGTTTCCTTCAATATGATTGTGAAGACATTTGAAGACATTTTTTCGTACCACGTGAAGATATTTGGAGAAATTACCTGACACCCCTGTACGTAGCTAATGTAAAGTTCACCTTAATGTATTGATTAGCCCGATGAGCTTGAGCTTGGGTAGACTGTACAATACGTAGTTGCTCTCCGTGATTGACCTGAACCAACCAAATTGCACAAAGAACACACAGAATGACGCTTGGGACTAGCAAATCATTCTCGTTGTGCAATTCTCGGTGATTCGAGCTTTAAATTGTCAATAACGACGCCGGCCACGTCCTTACAGTCACCAGGGGAAGGGAAGGAATGTTAGTATGATATTCGCCGCCCGAAGGTCAGAAGGGTCGCCTCTATAGCGTGGTTCCCTAGCGTTTACCATGGAAGGGATATTTGTTAGTGGGATAGGTTTAAAATCAGGATTCATTGCGGTAAGTGATGTGATTCTGTGAACGCTAACTCTAAACTGCTCGACGAAACTAGATCTAAAAAATCGAAGGTATTTAAGGTAATACACTGCCGGACGTACGATTCTATACTTTCTAATCGCTAGAATATTATAACAAAGAATATGATACGATTATATATGATTATATATGATTTCGACACCGATAACGGAGATTATCTTTGAGAAACCTGAGAAGGTCACCAAGAAACCCCTCTACAATAGAAAGGATCTACAATACATATCGTGCCTTATTTTCACATCCAACGACGGAGGTTATGCTTGAGAAACCTAAAAAGGACACTTGAAAATCTACCTACGATAAAACGAATCTATAATATATTTCGTGGACTATCACATCGCATGCTTTGTAGCTTTTGGAATATTCTAACGCCAGACTTTCTGAACTCTTGGAATATTTCAGCACTTGACCTACATTGCCTGCATTGCACTTCGTGACCAATCGCATTGCATACATGTTAACTTACGGAATATTTTGACACCGGACGTGAGTTGATATTCATGAGGAACATAACTGCGAAATATTTCTAAAATAAAACGGACCTACTCTGTTTTTATTTGAAACGATATATATTTGTTGTATAATAATGCGATTTGCTGTAATTCCACTGCGATTATGCGCTTGTCCCATCACCCTCACCAACATTTTACACAAAACACAGCTCTACAGTAACCAATCTAATCCACACTTGGCAACGCCTAAACATCGTCACTACTTACGGGTGATGCAAAAATACACAAACATACTCCACCTATAGTACACACCACAGACACAACCCCAAAAGTACACAAGAGCACACAAACACCAACCACAGACAGACAAAAAGTAAGCACTTAAAGAGCTCTACTCATCCTCGTGCATACCTCATGGGAAACTTAATCATTTCAGGTTTCACCATAAACCTGACATCCACAAGCCTCTTCATTTACTCCAAAAAGAACAGTAACTTTGACGACGTCGTCGACGTCAACAAGCGACAACCAAAGTACGTTCACATTAGAGAGCGGCTTAGAGTCGTTCAGCTCATACAACTCAAATTAGAATGACAGAATACTTTGGAGGAAATTCAAGATAAAAAGGAAAAATGGGTTACACATTTGTACTACATTGAAAAGTGGGATAGACAAAAATGATTGTGCATTTTTTCTAAGTTTGTCCAATTAGAGGTAATTTATTCAATTGGAATTAATTTTGACGACATTGAGATTTATGTGTCGTTAGTGTGAATATAATAATGGATTTTTTACAGACCTGAACGACATCATACAAACTCTCCTAAAATATATTCTTTTTTTTAACCTGCGAAAATAGTCTCAAGAAACAATTAATATGGCAGAACAACGTTTGCTAGTATAATATACAACGAGTACTGAATGCTGAAATCCAACTTAGAAAATGCTAAATTTAAACAACGGAAAAATAAACCGTTTAAAAATATGAATATTCGAGATGTTTAGTTTACCTCAAATTAATATATAGCCCGAAACGACGGTTTTAGATAAAACTACCTAGATAAACTTTTTTACATCCACTCTCGCAAAAATATATAAAAATGTTTCCACTAATAGGCGCAACGCGAAATAATTATTCGCGATAACAATGGTCACAAAGAGACAGTCACCCTCTATCTCTATCAGATTAGCAAATGCGAGCAGAAAAGCAACGCGAACACAACGCCAACAGCCAAGAACAAACAACAGATTGAAATACATAACATAAATACAAAAAAAAACTCCGAACTGTTACAATAGATAGAAACAAGACAAAGCTTCTATGTTCTATACTCAACCCTTCAACTCACGATTTAACCTACAAAACAGTGGAAAACTCAAACAATCTTCGAGCAATTCCACTACTTTGCTGAGCCTCCCAATGGCTTTAATTAAATAGCACATGGATGCTAAATCGTTATAGCTTCCCTAAAAATTAATGACTAAAAAATTGAATTGGAGCGCAGCCACATCCAAACATCTTCAACACACATAGAAACACATAGACAATCCAATGATAGAGAGAACTCCGTAGACTCTCCTCGTTCTCTGTGACACTCTCACTACAATTCCCCGCGCTCATGAAACACCACCATTTATATTTAATTCCTTCAAACACTGTAAGAGAATCTCATAGAATTGAATCTCTCTCGTTGCGTCTCACCACCGACATACACGCATAGTTTGTGTTAGAGGATGCACCGACTCGCAAAGATCCTCATAAAAACAATATATATTTGATAAATGAATGTAATAATTAAGAACTTAGCTGTTTTCTGGCATGATTCCAATAAATTTGATCACTGAGTTGCCTTTATTGGTGATAGTACCACTTCCGATACATATAACGTGTTTGACTCGCTTCGGAGGGCACAATAAAACACACTCGCGCGGTGCAGTACACAACAGAAATAGAGTGGTTAAAATACAAAAATACTGACGAATGGCGGACGCGAATTGCTTATTTTTATTTCTTTCGAAATAAAATTGAATAATTGAATAATAACGAATTTTTAGGTCTCACTTTTCATAACGTAACACCAAGCTAATATTCTTCACTTTCCTCATATGAAAACACCGGTATGCAAATAAAAAATTCACCGAAAGTAGACGCACGCAACTTCCCATTCTCTGTTTTCACTATCTGATTCCATTTCCTTACACGAAAATATGCGCGGAGCGAGAGAAAACGCGTCCGCACTCTATGACTGCCCGACGGAGACTAGAGATGGGCAAACCGTTCACGAACGGTACAAACGAACTAGTTCGCCGAAAAGAGTGAACGAACGGTCGTTCTTTTTCAAAGAACGGTAGTTCTCCCCACGAACTGATTGCGAGCGAACGGTTTGTGAACGAACTGATTCCGAAAGAACGGTTTGCGAGTGAATTGTTTGAGAGTGAACTGATGGAGAGTGAATTGCTTGTGAACGAACTGTTAGGAGTGAACTGTATGGGAAAGAACTGATTGAGAGCTATTGAGAGTGAACTGTTTGGGAACGAACTGTTTGAGAACGAAGTGTTTGCGGGCGAACTGTTTGCGAACGAACTAGTGCAGCTGAACAGATTTGCGTTGGACGGAATGGACAAATATAACGAGAACGTTTGTAAGGAAAATAAAACGACAAAATGCATCTAACGCAGGGTTTATTTTGTTAACGTATACTCAATTTTGTGTTAAAAATTAAATGAGATTTTCGTAGTTTTAAAAGTTTATTTTCAATTACATTTATTCTTTCAATTCCACGTAACATTCATATTTAGTTGCTTTTTAGCATTTTAGTTGCTTTCAATTCATTGTTTGGCCTATTGCGTATACGTGTTCGCGTGATTGTTTGTATGATTGATTGTTAGTGAAAATCGCTGCTGATTTTTTCCCCTGAATGAATATTATGAAATATGATCTTACATGGAACCTGTGTGTTGTCCAAAAAGAGAATATGAAAAATTTCACATATTTTGTGCACATCAAATTATTACATAAACTTTTGTCGGTCGACATATTTTCACATACAGTTTGCGACTTTTAAAGAAGAAGCAGATTATCTTTCCCCACTAAATTTTAAAAATATGAATCCCATACGTACACCATCCAATCCAACGATATCAATTAATAGCTGTCTATTGATGTTGGGTTCTAGCTAACATTCTATGTTGTTCTTAATACCGGTGAACGAAAGAGCGAAAGAACGGTTCAAAAGAACTTAGAATTCACTTAGATGAACGATGATTGAGTGAACCGTTCATCAAAGTGAACTGTTTTGCCCATCTCTAACGGAGACTCCCTAGTAATACCTACGTTGAGAAGGCAAAAGTTCAACTCTGTATTGATTAGCCCGATGAGCCTGTTTAACAGACCGAAGACGAGACACAGTGGAAAATAGGATAGATGACTGATTGGGTTTACTGGTGGTCAATCCGCTATAGCTAAGACAGTGTAAGTTTACTTAAACTAATGATTTTTACTTTACATGGAGGGGTATTTTGATTCTAAATGCAACTGCGGCAACACACTGCACATCTGAAACAGAAATACCAGCAGAGAATCAATATTCTCCGGACAGTAACTGGTAAATATTGTGGCGCTTATCCACGATAATTTTCAGTGGAGTATCTCGGGTTGCACTTTGGTGCGAGAACGTGTACGAGTGCGTGGTCCTTTTTTCATTCCATCAGTCTATTTTATTAGGCTCATTTAGCAAATCAGCTGTAACAGAGTCGTATTCATTCGTGTACATTTTTATCTTAAGATAACTTTTGTTGTATATTATACTGTTACCATTTTAAGGCGTAAGAGTATTACTATCCATCGACAAACTTATCTCAAGAAAATATCACAACTATGAAATTCGCTACACGGACGTTTCCAAAGGGATGCAAGGAGTTGGTTTCGGGGTAAGCGGTCATAATAACTCTCTTATTTTCAGCAAGAAGCTCTTCGACATTTTCCAGGTGTTCTCGGCCGAAGCTGCCGGAATCTTTGAAGCTGCCACTATGCCGTCAAGCAAACCGATCCTGATAGTTACCGACTCGGCTACTATCAGTGCCGTTGGCGCGGCTATAACTAGGCACCCATGGATACAAGCTATCAGGAGGTATCTGCAGCCGGCTACAGTCCTCATGTGGGTCCCCGGACATAGTGGCATAGCCGGCAATGAAGCGGCCGACCGTTTTGCCGGAATCGGTCACCTTGGCTAACTTTTAGAGCGCAAAGTACCGCTAGACGACATCAGACTATGGATCGCCAACACTAACTGGTAGGCGGACATCCTCGTCAAACAACTAGGGGAAAAAAAGCTCAAATGCGTGGAAATTCTAGTGACGAAATCTGTTTTTTGTTTATTGTTTTTTTTTTAATTGCTTGTCTGTATGTGCACGTAAAATGAATCATAGTAAGCGCATATCGCGGCATGGTTTCTGCAGTTTTTGCTGAGACGAACCAGCCCAGGAGGCTGAAGGTCTCAAAAATAAAGAATAAAAAGAATTTTTCTTACTAAAGCACAGATAAGGCGTCGTGTACAAATTACGTGACGAGAGAAGTGGAGAGGGGGGTCGAGGTTGTGTTAATTACTGTGTATTAGAGATAGGAAATTGCGTTACGTAGGGGAGAAGCGGTCCAAAATCCGGATTTTTAGCGTGACGTAATTTGTGCACGACGCCTAATGTAAATTCCAATAGTGCACTCATACTGTCGTGAAAATTCATTTCCTTTGAAAGTTTATTTTTCAAATGAATTGAAAATGCACAGTTCAAAGCGAAAAGAAGGGATTAAATCAGTTCAGGAAATGTTTAAGCTCGAACCATTGAAAATGCTGAATTCGTCAGCTCTCACTGAAATCCGTCATTAAACATAACCTAGAGAGATTCAACTACGACCGAAATCCTATTTTACTGTTTTTTGAACTATGTTTTGCTATTGATTGTTGAATTGAGCAAAACAAACTGAAACACCTTAATTTACTCAGATTGATTCGGACACCAGAACACTTTATCTTACTTTCTTGAATAATATATACATAATACATCAAATCTGATGTTCCAGGCCCAGACTTTGGAGATTTAGAGAAGCATCTGCAGATATCTACGTAGATGTTGAAGATGTGGAAATAGAAGCTACTGAACTGAGCGAGAACAAAACAATAGCTGTTAGGACCATCTACTGAACCATCAAATGGTTGGACGATTAAAGTTTGAATAAGAAATAGAAATTTAAATAAAAACATACCCGATTAATTTGTTTAGAATGAAAAATTCCTGTTCTGTCCATATCCTAAGCATTAGCTATATAGTAACTTTATGTGCTCTTCTCAAGCGTTGACCGTTCTCCAACTCCGCCTGCGAATGACGGATCTCTATAGTAGCATGTCCGAAAAAGAACCTGAAACTAATGAGAACCAGAGCAGAGGATCCAAAACCCCTAAGGAGGAGGGTTGTAATAGTTGTTATCCATGGTTATTATGGAACGAAAAAAATGGATAAACTCCTAATAACATAAGTCACCACAGTAAATCCTGAGTATTATCTCTCCCCACTAACAACTATCCCTTCCTTGATCAACGCTGGAGAACCACGCTATAGAGGCGACCCTTCTAGCCTTCGGGCAGCGAATATCATACTAACATTCCTTCCCTTCCCCTGGTGACTGTAAGGACGTGGCCGGCGTCGTTACTGACTAAAGTTCAAATCAGATACTCGTACAATGAGAATGGTTTGCTACTCCCAAGCATCTTTCGGTGTGTTCTTTGTGCAATTTCGCTTGTCCAGGTCAATTACGTAGAGCAACTACGAAGAGTACAGTCTACCCAAGCTCAAGCTCTTCTTAACTGTTTTTCATGGGCTCGATTTTCAAAGGGTGAGAGCGAGCTGCATGAATTCGAGATTATTCAGCTTCAAGAAATAATTGAGCCACTAATCATGAATAATGTGGATGGAGGACCATAGGAAAACCAGTTTTGAAAAGGTCATAAATATTTTCGATTTATCATTTTAATCAATTGAATCTCGATTCAATACGCGTTACTACAAATGCATCAAGACGCAGTGCTTTCAATCGTTGAACGTCGGATGGCTCTTCTTCCGCGGGAGTCAGCAGGTTCAATACTTCCTCATGATCATGACGGATCTTAACTGGAAACGAAACTTTTTAAGTTTTCGAGGGAATAGTTAGCTAATGTGTGGAATAATCTAGCGATCGACGGATATTCCCTCAAAGGTGTTGTTTTCGAAAAAAAAATTGGTGTCAAATGTCTTTAAACCATTGCATGAAACGTCGTCTATAGTTTTCTCGAAAAAAATTTTTTTATCGAATATCGACACTCTGGGACACTCTGACACGTATGGTTTGGGGTGACAATGAAAACGGTCATCTCGGTTTTTCACATGGAATTTCGTGCGAAATGTTGATTTACACGATAGGATACCCAATGCAAAATATAAGCTCAATCGGACTTCTTTTACTAGTGTCACAGACGTTAAAATTAGAGTTTTTTGAAAACCGAAAAATCACCTGAAATCGAGGTTCTCAAAAAAAAAATGTGGTGCCAAATGTTTTATAATCGCACGAAACGTCAAGATGGTACGAGCTCCACGGAACGAACCGAACCTAACAGAGCGTCAACTAGATAAGTCGGTATGTGGCAAACATATCGACATCAGGCATCACTACGTTTACGAACAAAATCTGTATGACCGCGGAACGCATTACAAGATAAGTTTCATGTTCAATGATGCTTTCATCAGATTGTTGGGTCTTTTCGAATAGGCTATGAGGTAGCCTGAGGATCCAAAGCGTACCGATCAAATGTTACGGAGGCATGTTGAAGAAATGTTGAAATTGTTTCCTACTTCAGAAGCTCCCGAGCCGATGTTTACAGCGAATATCTGAGACCATTGCCTGAAAACCGGTTTGTTATTGCCAACTACTACGTTTGTTTCATTTAGCCAGTGGAAATGAACATAATAACTGAGGAACTAAGGAGTGTATCGAAATGTAATCCCCGTAATTTTATACGTTATGACTCACAAACGAGTGCAGTTTATGGACCTGCATTAACACTAAACCTATCATCATTCTATATATACCGATTCCTACCGCTGGCGGTCAAATGACCGCTTTTCGAATAAACGTTATGTTTTTTTTAAATAAATTATGATCAAAACATAATTTTTCATAAACAATGAAACACAATTAATTATCATGTAATAATCATAAAATATTCAACATTTTCCATAAACATATCTTTTTCATGTAGAACATATGTTTATTATTTTCCTCTATTTGCAACATCCAATTTGACAGATTTTTCGTCTCTCTGAAATTGCACTTGATTCTCCTTAAGTTTTCTCCATACTTTTCATTCTTTGTTCCTCAAAATCTTGATATTCAGTGGCAAGTTCTTCCTCCAACTGAAATAGAAATTCTTGTCGCGATGTTTTCTCCTGTTGTCTGCTTGTATAAAATCCAAGTATTTATACCAGTCAAATCCAAAATGTTGAAAAATATATGAACAGGCCATCTATGAGATATCTATTTTGTGTTATACTTTTTATACTTTTTAGATATTTGGTCTGTTATATTCACGACATATTCAGTGTAGTTAGTCTCAGGTATACATTTACCTTTTTTTCCAATTTTTACGAACTTATGTTTCGAACTCAGCGAGAGAACTTTTTTGTTCGGTTTGCTTTTATAAATTGTTAAAGTACAATTTTCTGATTTGTAAAGCTGCGTTGCAAAACGTGCAATCATTCTTTTGTTCTGCAGGTTTGGGTAATTCCATCTTGTTCGCTCAAATAGCCCCTATCAAAGTAGTTCATTCTGATAGAAGTTTCGTTACTAGAGATTCACTTGTCTCAGAATTACCATTATCGTTGGTTATATCCATTTCGCACCCTGTGGTTAAGTGAGTTTGAGAACAACGAATTCACTGAGTGATGTTCCAAAGTACGAAATTCCTTTTTCAAAATATTTACTCTTAACGTTTGATGTCAACCAAAATTTAATGCCAAACTGAACGGGTTTGTGGGCATACATTAAATAAATCTACATTTTGTTTTTGTCGCAAGTAATTGTTCGTCAACGGTTTTATTTCAACCTTCGACATAAGAGCGAATTTGTCAGTCTGTAAACGCTTCGTGCGTCTATTTTATCAAAACGAATAATTCACATGATTTCCGAGAAACAATCTTTGTTCATTGTTCGCGAAAAAAAATCAGGGCCCCATTTCTTATTCCATAAATATGAAATGTTGAATTTCTTGTTTGATGCGCACCACGTGCATCTACAATTGGGATTAAAGCATCTAATTCTGCAGAAGTTAAATTCCATTCGGATCCAAACACTCGATATGCTTCACCTTCTGTACACATGAAAACCTGGAATTTAACAATTTTGATTAAAGTTTCAAAAGCGGTCAATTGACCGCTCTGGTAGTCTTAGTGTTAACAGCCATGTGATCTGTTTCCGTTTGCAAAATTATGTTCAAGATGCCGCCAATCGAATTGGAAACTAAAGAAAACTTTCGCACATTTGGTGCACCAGGAAGGGTGTAACATACAATCCAATCGCAAGAAGGACCAAAATTTGCCCGGGGAGTGGGAAACGAATAATAGAGAAGTTTGATAATGAGTGCTTCCTAGAGGATCCGCCCAGAAGTGAACGTAAACCAGAACCCGGATTAGAAAGGGACCATAAATTTTCAAATTTATTTGGACGAATCCGTGGAAAAGAGATCGCTTTCATCTTAATGTATAAAAGAAGGATTTTCCAGGAGAACGGCTGATCAGATCTGCGTCATCCATATATTTTATGAATTTGTCTTCACAAAAAGAGTACTTTGGAAAATATTTGAGATGATTAGAAAAATTCGAAAAAATTGACTATGCATATCATTTTCTGTATATAAGGTTGGGGGAAAAGAAATGTCGTATTTCTGATCGAAATTTGACGCTTTATTTAACATACTTAAAATTATCCAATTTAATTCAAATATGCGCCGTTTTGTTCGCAAACTTGTTGCCATTTGGAAGGCAACTTCATTATCCCCTCCTTATTTGCAAAAAACTCTCACAGCCAGTTTTCGCAAGCCTCTTTTGAGGCCAACTTAGTATCACCAAGAGCGTTTTGCATGGACCGGAAGAAATGATAATCACTTGGAGCCAGGTCCGGGCTATACGGTGGGTGCAATAGGACATCTCATCCGAGCTCCCGTAGCATCTGGCGGGTCATCAAAGATGTGTGAGGTCGAGCGTTGTCCTGGTGGAAAACAACACCATTCTTATTGATCATTTCTGGCCGCTTCTGGTCAATCGCCTGCTTCAAACGGTCAAGCTGCTCACAGTAGAGAACCGAGTTGAGGGTCTGGCCAAAGTTAAGCAGCTCATAGTGGATGATTCCCTTCCAAGCCCACGAAACACACAGCAAAACCTTCCTGGCCGTCAATCCGGGCTTGGCGATGGTCCGGCTCACCGCGTTTCGACCACGACTTTTTTCGCTTTAGATTGTAATCCACTTTTCATCACCAGTCAGTCTTCTTCAAAAATGGGTCGAGTTCGTTCCGCTTCAGCAGTGCATCGCAGGCGTTGATTCGGTCTAAAAGATTTTTTGCGTCAACTCGTGTGGCACCCATACATCCAGCTTTTTTTGGAATCCAATCTTCTGAAAATGGTTCCAAACGGTTTTATGGTCAATACCCAGTTCCTGGCCAATCGAGCGAGTGCTCACATGCCGGTCTACTTGGATGATTTCAACGATTTTATCGGTTTCCACGACTACACCAGAACGAAATCGATCAAACCAACGCTGTGCTGTGCGAATCGTTACAGTATCGGGTCCATAAACTACACGATTTTTTTCGGGCGTCTTCGTTGCACCGTGGACAAGCGTGAACATTTCGTCATCCACAGTATTCATAACCTGTATGCATTATCAAACTCAAAATTTTCGAAGATTATTTGGTCCAATCGCGTGTTGACATCATCGTAAATATACAAAGCCCTAACTTTCTTACCACATACTGAAGAAATTTAATGGTTGAAATGAATCTAAATAGAAAAAATTATAGGAGGTTGTGTCCAAGATACGACCGCATTGTTGACGTAGAACTACGCTGTTATTTTATATAATTCGCTTGTTTATACCTTCGGATATTATTCTATAATGCTGTGAAATTTTAGAAACAACTGCTTAGTAGAATAATCTCTGAAATAGTATTGTCTCAAAGGAATCGTACCTCTAGGCATCGTTCGTACAACGCAAATCAAGCGCCAAACAAGCGTTCGCCATAGCATGCATACAGAGCCATACATTGGTGGCTTGAAACTACTAGGAATATAAACCCTTCTTATAATTTTGCGCTATTCTCAAAAGAAACGCTTCTGTTAATATCTGTTAATGTCTCGAAAAAAGTTGCATTACTTTCTTATGCTCGAGAGAAGCGCAGCTGTCACCCTTAGTGGAGGAAGTTTTGCCACTGGCAAGTGAAATCTAATCACATACAAAATTCCAGAACGACATCTACTTTCTTTGTGACTAAACAAGCGAAATAAACTCGTTTTGTTAATAACAACCTCGAAAACAGTAGCAATGCTTCATTATGATCAATATTAGCGCAAATAAAATCCTAGTTGAAGGCAGTTTTGCGACTGGCATGCGAACCCAAATAATTTATAACATTCCAGTAAGACATTCAATATGTTTGGTTTTACCCAAATATTTTTTGGCGCACAACCTTTACGCCTGATTCGCCATAACATCAGTTTAATGCATTGATGAAAACAAACAATGTTAACTGCTTGGAAAAAGACTGAATTATGCCACACAGCTTAAAGTTCGTAATAAAAAAAAAGCGGATGCTCTACTACAGCTGACACAATTATCTGATGGTACAAACGTCAAGGTCACCTACCACAAACACTTGAACAGCACCAAGTGTGTTGTCAGTTGCGCACAAACAATTAATATGTCGGAGGAGGGCATTGTGGACTGCCTCAAAGACCAAAAAGTGACAGCGGCTAGAAGACTCAAACGACGGACCGGTCCAGACGCAGTAGAAAACACTCCTGCGTTAATCCTGACAGTGAATGGTACATGTACACCTGAATTCATCTACTTTGGCTATCTGCGAGTAAGAACGAGGCCGTATTACCCATCGCCCATGCAATGCTTTAAATGCTGGGCATTCGGTCACACAAAAACCAAGTGTAGACAAAATACGCCAACCTGTGGGAATTGTTCCGTTAGCCATGCGATTCCGGCGGAAGGTCCCAAATGCCAGCAGCCCCCGTTCTGCAGCAGATGCAATTCCGCAGGTCACAATCTTGCTTCCCGTTCTTGTCCGAAATACCGGAAGGAGAATACAATACAAAAGCTAAAAGTGGACAGGGACGTCGATTACAAAATGGCAAGATTAATCTTTGAGGCAGAAAATGGTCGGTCGGTAAGCTATGCCCAAGCTGTCAGAGGAGACAGAGTACCCGACCACATACCAAATAAGGAGGCAGCCCCGGATCGAAAAACAAATGACCTGGTGAAAAAAATAGAAGAAAAAGATCTTACTATCGCGAACATGGCCGCTTCAATGGAGTTACAACGTATCGAAGCGTTAAAAAACACGGAGATGATCAAGTCTCTGGTGGATAAAATCGATCAGATGGCCAATACACTAGCGGCCATGGAGCAACGATTGACCCAGAAGGACAAAATCATCACTCTGCAACAGAAGGAGATATCTAAAGCCAGGTCATTATTGCCCCAAACAAAAAGTGTCGAAACATCCGAGGTAATAAAAGTCACCCATTTCAGCCCTCCCTCCTTGTTAAACACCCCTACATCCTCCCGACCGGCCAAATCCACAAGCATATTACCACAAAACTCCAGCTTGGTCAATTCCTCTGACTCCGACATAGAATCCAACGAACTAGATGACACGCTTACGAGAACACCATCTCCGTCTACACCAGTACTTCTTACCGCCCAGTCTGGAGATCGAACTACAAATGCAACGCCCTCGAATAAAAGAAAACCTGAATCCCCGCTTACACAACCACCGAAGGACATCCGTCAGAGATCGTCAACAGTAGGCAAGCAACCCGCCTTGCCTCCATATAACCCTCGATCTAATCAGCGATCAGACTCTCCATACCCACCGCTGACTAGCGGTAAGGACCGTCAGCCCAAATAGTGTTTCGTCCAACTCTTACCTCACCGTCGCCAACCACTACTCCACCAATCAGCTCTCCGGTAGGGATAGTCGGGGCCCCGTAGATGCGGACGCTACAGCCCCACCGGAATCGACGGACAATTTCCGGCATCCCTCGCCGCGAACTGTCGCTGACCGAAGCAGCAGAGCCCCAGGTATGCAGGGCCCCAGCAGTGCGGACGTTACACCCCCACCGGAACTGCTGGACAACCTCTGCAGCCTGTGGACGAAGAAACAAACCAACGTCGATGAAGAACGAAACCCAGCGATATTTCCTGGTAGTCGAGGCCCCGTCAGTGCGGACGTTATACCCCCACCGGTACTGACGGTCTACCCCCGGCGCCAGGGAGATGCAGTATCTTACGATCCAGCTTTCGGGACGCACAAGGGTGGCAACACCTATTCCCCGACGAACTACGTGGGAATTGTACCTGAACTCGAGACGCACAAGGGTGGCAACACCTGTTCCCCGAAGGACCACGTGGGACCAGCACCAGAAATCGGGACGCACAAGGGCGGCAACGTCTATTCCCCGAAGGACTGCGTGGGAACTGCATCAGATCTCGGGACGCACAAGGGTGGAATCACTCGTTCCCCGATCGATCTCACTGGAGTTTCTTCTGCCGACATTGTGCAACTTCCGCTACCCTGTGCCATTATCACCGAAGTATCCACCGCCAAATCACAAAGTAGCGCAGAGGATTGCAGTGACGCCGAACCGTTTTTTCCCGCCGTCGGGTCAAGTGAACGAACGCTGGTTGAGAGTTCTACTCCCAGTCGCCGCGCACCGCTGTCTTGTTCGACAACACCGCGTATCGTTGCCACTGCGATCTTTCCAGCTGCCGACACAACACCATCCACAGTTAATATCCCAATCCGCCGAAGATCCGCTCGTCTCGCCGCCAGGGCTAAGCCGGCCGCCACAACCACTCCACTGGAAGCTCATGACAGGCCTGTTTCGCCTATACCAGCCGAAGCGAGGTCCGATGCCAATATCTATGATGCATGGAGACGTAGCCGAGGAGATCTCACGCAAGCTATGGCCGGGAGTTCCAGCTCCCCAACGAACCTCACCACCTTTCCTCGGCTGCTTCCGAGTGGAATGGCTGCCCAACCTGTTATCGTCGGTGGAGTTCCACCGGGAATCGTAATATTCAGTACCACTACACCTCTGATACCCCACCACACCGCCCATCACCAGGAAAGTATGTCCACCAACACATCCACCAACCTCGCTCTGCAATGGAACATCAATGGACTGTACAACAACTTGGGAGAACTGGAGATCCTTGACCGAGAGCTATGTCCGTCCGTCATCGCACTCCAAGAGATAAATCGAATTTCCACAACGAACATACAGAAAATTGTCGGGGGTAGATTCCACTGGTACACTAAGCGGGGCTCTGTTTTGCAACACTCCGTTGCTTTGGGTGTCCGGAGAAACATTCCCCATTTGCGAAAACAAATATCCACTGACCTGCCAATAATAGCAGTCCGAATCGAGGCCCCGATTCCGGTGACCATCATTTGTATATACCTGCCGTGTGGCGTAATCCCGGAACTACGACGGAAGCTGCTTGAAGCGGTAGCAGGCTTGGAGGACCCAAAAATCATCTTGGGGGACTTCAATGCTCATCACCGCAACTGGGGAATGCAAACACCAGACGTCAGAGGGAATATCATCGCCGACCTCTTGGAGGTGATGGAGCTCTCGGTCTTAAATGACGGCACTGACACTTTCCGTAGAGGAACGAGCAACACAGCCATTGATATTTCAGCAGCTAGTCTCAACTTGGTGGATAGGTTAGGGTGGAACAAAGCCGACGACCTTCATGGCAGCGATCATCACCCGATAACCATCAGCTTTAACGGCCCGCCGCCGCTCACTACTCGCAAACCAAGATGGATCTTCGAAAGAGCTGACTGGACAGCCTTTCAAACATCCTCCGACTTCTTGATATCTAGAGACAACCCAACCACCATTGCCACTTTCAACAAAACCATTATGGAGGCGGCCGAAGCCTCCCATCCCATCCCAAGAACGAAAACCACTCCGGGGAAAAAAGCGCTGCATTGGTGGTCCGAGGACATCAAGTGGGAGGTCAAGAAGCGGAGAAAGTTTCTGCGTACGGCCAAACGACTACCAGTAGGAGACCCAATGAAGGAAGCTGCTATGAACAGGTATCGAGCGCAACACATCAGAGTACGGCGGTTAATCCGGAAGGCGAAGTTAGACAGTTGGACTGGTTTTCTGGAGTCTATCAACGAAAACCAGTCCTCTGCGGATCTTTGGCGCAGAGTAAATGCACTAAATGGGAAGAGAAGGCCATACAATCCCATTCTTCAAGTGGATGGTATAACCTTCAGCGATCCGGTAGATACTTCGAACACGCTCGGCGAATATTTCGCGGGATTGTCCTCGATCTCCGAATATGAGCCCGATTTCATCCGTCGACAGGGAGCGGGTATCACTTCGGTCAGCAACTTTGTGGTCCCTATGAGTCGTCCTAATAATCCTCTCAACCGGAACTTCACCATCGAGGAACTTTCTGTTGCCCTACGTTCCGCAAAAGGTGAGTCAACTGGCCCTGACGGTATCGGCTATAAGATGCTGAAACAGTTGTCTCAGCTCGGACAGTCCACCCTTCTCAGCATCTTTAACGACCTGTGGAATACACACGAATTTCCCGAGGGTTGGAGACACAGCCTAGTAATACCCATACCTAAGGTCGGTCAAAGCAGCAACAACGTGAAAGGCTACCGTCCAATTTCCTTAACCTCCTGTTCATCCAAGATCCTGGAAAGAATGGCGAATAGACGCCTGGTCACCTTTCTAACCGAAAATAGGAAATTGGACTATCGACAGTTCGCCTTCCGACCGGGTATGGGCACCAACAATTACTTCGCGACCCTCGGAGACGTGATAGCCGAAGCCAACAGGAACCGTCAGCACATGGAGATGGTAGCACTGGACCTAGAAAAGGCATACAACAGAACATGGATCCCGTTAGTGCTGAAAACTCTGGCAGATTGGGGCGTTGACGGGAAATTACTGCACTTCATCAAGAACTTTGCCACACGCCGAACCTTTGAGGTCAAAATTGGTAACATCAGTTCCCGAGCTTTCCACGAGGAAACAGGAGTACCTCAAGGTTCTGCTCTTGCCGTCACCCTCTTTCTCGTCGCCATGAATAGCCTGTTCCAGGTCCTGTCTGGGGGAGTCTTCGTGTTTGTCTACGCGGACGACATTCTTCTGATGGCAGTGGGTGACACCCATAGGATTCCACGCATCAGGATACAGGCAGCTACCAATGCCATCGGCCGGTGGGCGGCCGAGAGAGGATTTAGACTTTCAGCGCAGAAGAGCGGCCATATGGTGATTTGCAGCGATAGACATCAGGGTCCCAACTCCAGGGTCCAGCTATACAAAAACAACATTCCCCGCCGAAAAACGCTAAAGATCCTTGGAGTGTTTGTTGACCACAAACTTAACTTCCTCCGCCATTTCGAGGAAGTTAAGAAGAGCTGTGCAACCCGGTTGAACCTTCTAAAAACCATTTCCAAACCGCACCGGAGCAACAACAGAAATATTCGGCTACGGGTGGCTAAAGCCATCATCAGCAGCCGCCTCACCTATGGCCTTGAACTGACGTGTTTGGCTGGAGACAAGCTCCCAAAATCTCTGGCACCGATCTACAACAAAGCACTACGGACTGTCTCCGGTCTCCTGCCATCAACACCAGCTGCCTCTGTCTGCGCCGAAATTGGAGAACCTCCCTCGATCTGATCGTAGACTCGGCGATCGTAGCCAGGACTGCCAGTTTCTTGTCGAAAACCAGCGGTAGAGGGGAGACCCACCTGACCGCCCTTAGCAACACGATCCTGCAGCGGGTGGCGCACGCCAACCTCCCCCCAGTGGCAAAACAATCCTGGTTTGGTGCGAACGACTGGAGGTTCCCAACTGTTCTCGTCGAGAACGGTATTAGGGACAACTTTCGAGCCAGGGTGAGCTCGATCGGTCTGCTAGAATATTTCAAGGCCATCATAGCAGAAAAATACCGTCTCCACGAGATCAGATACTCGGACGGCTCAAAAGGACCATCGGGAGTTGGATTTGGGGTAAGCGATAATAATAATAGTCTGATTTCCAGCAAGAAACTCGCGGACATCTGCCAGGTCTTCTCGGCCGAAGTGGCCGGCATCTTCGAGGCAACTACAACTTCATCTTCCAAGCCGTTGTTGGTCGTCTCCGACTCGGCAAGCGCCATTGATGCCATCGGTGCGACCAGGTCCAAACATCCATGGGTACAGGCCATCAGGAAGAACATATTGCCCGACACTGTGCTCATGTGGGTCCCCGGACACAACGGCATCGCAGGGAATGAAGCGGCCGACCAGTTTGCCGGAATCGGTCACACCAGACCGTTCTTCACTCGGGATGTGCCGCTTGACGATGTGAAGTTGTGGATCACCAACTCTTTCCGCACCTTTTGAACCGAAAGGTGGTTTGCAGAGAGGGGGCAGTTCCTCAGAAAAGTCAAGGGCACGATTGTCAGGTTTGACGATGTTAAAGGAATGAGAGAACAACGAATCCTGTCCAGATTGAGGACCGGTCACTGCTCGGTCTCACACGGATTCAATAGAGGACCCTTCCATCTACTCTGCGACCTCTGCCAAATCCACAACTCCGTCGAGCACTTCTTGTGTGGTTGCCCGAAATTCGATGATCTACGAAACCTGCATGGAATCAGCGGGAGTGTAAGGGACATCTTGAAGGACGATCCAGCAAGAGTAGCAGCGCTTGTCTGCTACCTAAAAGATGCCGAACTATTTTTTAAGATCTAGCGTCTGAACAATGGATCAGTCAAGAAGATCCTTGTTCCTTCCCCTCCACGATGAAGGGGAATAAGAACACGCCGGCATCTTCAACGGCACGGCTTCCTCTCCACTGGCCTGGAGCCATGGTCCGAGGACATCCATGCCATCTGGTCCAACAAGCAAACAGCAAATTCTTTGTTAAGTCATGTCTCGCAAAAGGATTTATATGTGTTAAATTTTTACGTCCAATTTTTATGTGATAATTTTATGTGCAATCTGTTCCTAACGAAACCTTGCGGCAATGCCGTCGATAAAGAGGCGAACCAGCCCAGGAGGCTGAAAACCTCTCAAATAAAGAATAAAAAAAAATGCCACACAGCTTGTACTCTGCTGTAACACCCATCGATGCGAATTCGCTGATGAGTTTGTCAAGAGCGACCGCCTTCACCAACAGCGGGGGAGCTTGATTTTGGTTGCTGCCTGGGTAACGGCGTTTACATTTCGACCGACGCGCCGAAATCGCCCACTTTGCTATTTTTTTTTTTATCCCATCCGTTTATTAGGCTCATTTAGCAATTCAGCTGTCACAGAGCCGAATTTATTCGTATACATTTTTATGTTAAAATAACTATTGTTGTATATTATTTAGGCTTAAGATTCCTATCCATCGATAAACATTCGTTTTTTTTTTTTATGTATAACACAGTAGCTGTTTAGGCCTAAGAATATTTCAATTCTATCGATACACAACACATGCCGAGTATTCCATTTCTATCGATACACAACACATGCCGCCTTTTTCGGCGTTAGAATATTCCTATTGTTCGAATGTTCACAGTTGGACTGTGAACTGTGGACTGTGGACTCAACGGGACTGCTGATATGAGGCTTCCATTGCTGTATTAGAATTAGCACCAATTACCGATACAGCAGATCGTAATGTGAGCGGTAAGGGACTGGGATTACCGACACATGATGATTGTTGCGGACGTAGTAGCTAGAATAACACACAAAGATGGTCAGTTGAGGGGCCCTGAGTTATTAGCTCATGATCGTTCGCATAGTAGCGGACACGCAACCAATTAGGCTACGAAGACCCCCTTTGCTATTGTTCGATGCAGTGTCACACTCGCGAAGGCTCGGTTCAGTGCGAGCGCTTTTCACTGCACCAACATCGCGTGCATCATTAGATGACCGCTTGCCTCGAAATTTTATTGCCCCTGGCAATGCGTTCGTTTTTTGCAGGGCTCAAGCCTGCCTTCCTTTCCTTCTTGCTCATCACACACTACGCGAAGCGTCCAATTTATGACGCGGAAAGAAAAGCGCACAATACGAATAACGCGAAAAACGAACAGAAAAACCAAACGACGATATCCAAGTTGGATTACCACTGGTGGGGTCCAATCTTAGATCGAAGCGCAGCGAAAGCAAAGTGAACTGGATTGCTCAACAGTCCGATGCCGAATGAAAGTTTGCCTCAGAGAGATCCACTGTTTATACTCTAGGCAAGTATTCCCCTTCATTTTTCTACTTTTCCTTTGTTCACGGAGACTTGAAATCCTACGATTTCCCCTCCGTTGGTCGTCGATATTGAATGCTCTGTTCGGGAAAGCACACAAATGAACAGAACAAATGTATGGGAAAATGGAAACGCTTAAAGTTTTCATGAATTTTAACCATTTACAAACCAGGGGATTCTAACGTATATTAAACAAATCTTACGGAATTTCCGATTCGTTTAGTATGTAAATCGCCAAAATCCGTTCGCGGCAAAAATAGTTATTAACGTTAACTTTATTTCATAAAAACGTGTCCTGTTTTCTGATTTGGCACCCTTAATGAAAGACGTAGTTCTACGTCAATAAAATGAATAATCACGACCGAATCTTGCTTTTCAGTGCGTAGAATAAATAAACATCATCACTTTTGTGGTTCTGAACTCTAATGTAGGTGTCGCATGAGCTGATTCAGCTTTGCGCAAATTCGTCAATTGGATTACATCACGGGAACACCAAGTCGAATGCGTAAATGCCAATATTCCTTCGCTTGGACGCATTCACACGCAAACAATTTTTCATGACTGTTCCATGCGAAAGCAGAACAGAAACTGATGCGAGTAAAAGTACTCACGCCTTACATGTGTCCGCTGTGGTTTCCCAAACACTAATGCAAGCGAGCAAAACTCGCAGCTTGCATGTATTCGCTATGACGATTTCTCCAAGTGCCTAAATTTTGCGTCCGTGTTTGGGAACACATTGCAATCACCAATCATCATCAATGAGCAATGATGATTTCAATAGATTGCTTTCAAAGCAATTTTTTAGATATTGAAACGATTTGTTTGGACCAATAATACAATCATAACTCGTTGACATTTTATCTTTCGGATGGAGTGATTATTATACCGCTCCATTCAGCCGGTAAAGAGGTATTAACGTGAAACACCCCAGCGTCACTCTCTCGTTTTCAAAACTTTGAACTTACACCCGGTACAGAAATGAAAGACGTAGTCCTACGTCAAAAGGCTACCTGATCATGAAGATATTGTGACATTAAACAGGAGCAATTAGAGAGGGGACGAGCGGAAGAATGGGCACTTGAGCAGAGGGAATGGCGTGAATCGATCGACAGCGATCAGCGCATTAGGAGAAAATGATCATTTAAAATTAAAATAAATGAGAAACGAATACAAACTTATTCCCTGAATCATCACTAGAATCATCGTCCAAAAATCAACGTTCATGAATCAATCGTTCATGAACGATAACGAGAAAGTAGGTCGCGCATATTATTTGAACAGCCAAATCAATCCTAAGATGATGAGTGAATAAAATCGGTATATCATTTGGATCTTGCCAAGCAATTTATTCTTGTATTTGTTAGGCAAGCTGTTGAGTAAAGTCAATAAAGACCCAGAAGTCATATAGCGAGTTATCCAAAAGATGTTTTGGATGGGTAAGACATTGATAGCAAAATCAAGTTGTCATAACAGAAGCTGCCTGAAAAGCGGCGAAGTCTCAGACGATTCCAAATTCTAACTACAGAAAACATTCACTAACTGGGCGAAAAGAGAAGACCACTTATCGACATTCGCGTTTTAACTGGTCCGGCATGTTAAACGTCAAATAAAATCGAGGGAAACTTCAATGAATTGTTTGATTCGCTTAGTTCCTGTAATTGGATAAATAAAAGGATTCCAATGGAAGTTTCGCATTGAGTGCGACAACAGGTATGACATATGATTTGAGAAAATTGTTTTTCTGTAGTTTAATCAATGTTTTTGTCGTGCGAAAATAATGTCAACTTTCATAACATTCAAAATTACATTCGAATGCCCCTCACAGCAAATCTTCCATTTGAATATGGCGTCGATTGTTTACGAAATTGTGCTTTTTAACTGGTCCAAGGACCAGTTAACGTTCGCCCAGTTAAATAGCAGACCAGTTAAACCAGGACCAGTTAGCGAACGATTACTGTACATCATTTCAATGGATCTAAAATTTATAGACTGACTTTATCCCAACCTTTCTTCATAGCTAACAAATGGATTGATCTTAATTATAAAAAAAAACATAATCCGCATGTTTTTCTACACTTACCGGGTGATAGTGGCGTCAGGCTTTCTTCGTTCCGTATGGGCGTATACGTTTTCTCATACTCCGGTGTGGCTTTGAGCGGGGGTGTCAGCGATTCCATACACTCGAGCAGCGAGTCTTCACTCTCCGAAATAGTTTCGACACTTGAAATCGATTTCGCTCGTTTTTTCTTTCGCTTCTTTGATTTCTTGTTCTTTTTGTGCTTCTTATCTTTCTTACTCTTCTTCCGCTTACGGCCAACCATTTCCTCTTCTTCATCTTCCTCCTCCTCCTCTTCCTCCACGATCTCGTACTCCTCTTCCTCGACGAGTTCCTCGTCCATTAGCTCCTGTTCGTCGAGTTCGGGCTCCTGCTCTTCGATTGGTGAGGCCGGAGGTTCCAGGTGATGATGATGGTGGTGCCGCTTGGAGCCCTGTTTCATAGAGGAAGTATCGGATGATATAGAGTTTTTACGTTTCGACCGGGAAGAATGCGATTGGGACGATTGGCTAATTGGTGACGTGGCAGTGATGCTGACCCTTCGCCCACTCTCCGTTATGGTAACAGAACCGGTCGGAGTACCACCTTGGGAAACAATCTCAGTCAGCGTCGAAACCTCCGTAGTCGCGGAGCATATCGCCCCACTGGTTTCGATTGCTGCTGCCGACGACGAACAAGGAAGCGAGGAAGAACCACTCACCATTCGATCATGCTGAATTTTAGTAGAATTTTTACTGTACAATTTAACTGTCGCCGCTGCACTCTTCTCACTTTTACTGATAGTTTTACCGAAATTACTGCTAGATTCATTGCCGGCGGCGGCGAAGGGTGAGACACTGCCATCGGTTTCAATCTCGCCCGCTTCCGGTGCAGAGAAATCATCCGAACTTACATCGGAATACTCGACTACTCCCTTCGATGACCCATGACTACCGCCATTCCCGGTTCCCCCACGTCCGAAATCAACGGAGCTTTTACGATGAGTACTGCTCCGCCGCTCATCCGACGATGACTGTTCCTCGTCACTGGAAGCATGTCTCCGCTTCTTGGATTTTTTACTCTTTTTCGAACGTTTCTTCACATGCTTGGAGCGCTTTGGACTCCGTTCTCGTTCACGATCGCGTTCCCGCTCCCGGTCCATACTGTTTCGAAACGAGGACTAGAGCGAGGATTCGCTTTGCACTTAGAATGATTTTTATTCTTGGTTTGCACTAAACTACTTTGGTAATTAAATTACACTTGTATGATCTGATATAATCGATTTTGAGTGAATATTAATAGCTAATATTAGTACGAGCACACTATGCTACGCATACGGTCATGTTGTGTGTCGTTGTCACTTGCACTATTGTTTTGTTTGAACTCGTCCTCTCCATCGGGCCCCCTGTATTGTTATGTTTGTATGTGTGTATCTCACATCACTGTTAGCTGCAGTTAGCCACACGAATGCGTTTCCTTGAGTGTTACAACATGATTCTGGAATTAAGACAAGAACATTAAAAGAATCGTTTTATGTAAAATCGCAAGAAATGGGTATGTGTACAGAAAGAGGGTAGACAAAAAAGTCGGGTCAGGTATAATTTTGAAAATGTTCAGCTAGTTATAACTCTTCGAGAAAAAGAGTTATTTATACGCAACTGGTTGCATTAGAAAAGATTTTTTTCATGTTAACTATCCAATTTCATAAAGAGACACTCCAAAAGTAATTAACGGTCAATTGGAATAATTCACCTATTCGTGCATCTTCCTCTTCCAGAGATTTTTTCATAACATTTCGTTGAGACGTTGATGAGACTTTTGCCTTAATCAATTGTCATTGTTTTTTAAGCTGATTAAAAAGGCCAGAAGCCTTTTGATTTTAGATAGGGGAAGTGGGGGCATAGTGGTCACCCTAAGGAATATGACCATTTCCAGCGTCCACATACCGCTACAATTCCAGTTTTTCTAATAATATTATAGTTCAACTCATTGTTGTTCAAGACAGCATACGGCTTTTACTATAAAAATTCAAAATAGTACATTTTTCATCATTAGAAAAAAAGATGAAAAATAGAACTCTTTTTTTGCTTGGATATAAAGTGGTCACCTAGTAGGGGCAAAGTGGTCATTCGCACACATCAAGCTAAATGGGATAGATTTAAGCGTTTTTTTCGCCCTAATTTGTTCAAATCATATTCGATATAGTTGGTACATGTATGAAATAAGCTTGGTCTATTCACCTAGAATCTCAATTCAAATTTTCTCATGCATGCAAAAACGTTGTAAGAAACACATCACGTCAACGTTCTAGATTAATTAAATTCTTCAAACATTTGGTAATATCAATACGGTGTCAATAATCAATAGTAATACTACCAAACAAGCAGATGACCACCTTGCCCCCCATAACCAATTTTCCCCCACTACCCCTACTGCTGATAATGATCTACCTGACAGTCAACTGATTCAACGCGTCTCAAGATACAATCGGAAGGAAGGCCGGTGTCACAGATCTTTTTCTATCTTCTATGTTATACAGACGCTCCATTTATACGAACATGACAAACAGGTCAGGCAAAAGAAATCGCTCGCATGAACTGCAGCGAATTAGCTGCTCGAAAATACCGTAGCTACAGCAGCAGATGTTCGTGTTGGATACGGAGACGCGAGACTCGAACCCCCAGTTTGTCAGTAACTACCATTCGTTTGTTCCATCTTCTTAGCAGACTTTATCATACGGAAGAAGTAAAGCAGACGGACCTACGGATTTTTTTTCAAATTCAACCACGACTTCATCCTCCAGAGATAGTCTGACTGAATTGTTTAGAAGAAGAGAACTGAATGAATTGTTTAGCGGAAAGAACTGTCCAAGCCGACGTGGAAAAATATTGCAGCTTCAAATACAGAAAATATCCGCATGAAATATTCATGTTCCACGTTTTTCTTGAATATTTGAGACGCTTGAAAGCTCTCACTTGTTTACCTTTGCTCGCAGAAGAATAACAAGCTCCAGATATGCTCCACCGGTAACTTCTCACATTCTAGTGGAAAAGCGTCGACTCTCTGATAGTTTTTGATACCGATTTGGGGGCAAAGTGGTCACTCGCACATATCAAGCTAAATGGGATAGATTTATGCATTTTTCGTCCAAATTTGTTCAAATCATATTTGATATAGTAGGTACATGTATGAAATAAGCTTGGCCTATTCACCTAGAGTCTGCACACAACGTAAACGTCATAAGAAACACATAACGTTCCGCATAATGAGGCTTGGTTTAGTTGGAGTGGCATATTTATCCAGGGTCAAAACCACAAAAGGATCTTCTTCAAGAGCTGAATGTGATGCGGTATATCAACTTTAGTAAACAGAACATTGTAAGTCGTTATTCACCTATGACCAAATTGCCCCCAAATATCAAAGTAATGTCTATGCTAATCAATCGCTGAGCTTGAACAACATATCTGTTCACCTCTCCTCGAATATGTAAACAGTCGTCCAACCGGATGATTTGTCCAATATATCAGATTGAATAAACTAAATTTCAAGAGAAATTCCTTAGATACCATGCGCTCAGAACTACGGCCGAATGGCTATCGAGAGAGCAATTTCGGTTTTTATTTATATTTTTACATGCAACAGCTCCACTGAAGTACAGGGTGACTCAAAAGTCATTAAAGTCTTCAAACATAAGGCGACTATCAATACGGCATCTATAGTCAATAGTTATACTACCAAACAAGCAGATGACCACTTTGCCCCCTACGAACAATTTTCCCCCACTACCCCTCACTGTTCTAATTTTTAATATTATATTACTGTTCATTTTTTGCTTTATTGCTAAAAGATAGATAAACAAATAATGATATAATGGATGGTAAAATATTATTTATTTGGTAGGATCTCGAAAAAACGTCCAAAATTTGTGGCTATACACTAGAAAACCCCCTTTAGAGCTAGGTTTTCTCGGTAAAGACTAAACCGAACATAAAGCAACACATTTGAAAGTCCATTTTGTTTAAATTAATACCTCTTCAAAGTTTCATCGGAATCGGTCCACCGGGTCCGGAGGTATGGCGGGAACAAGTTCAGGAGCCATAGATTCCAGAACCTAAAACAACATAAAACGCCCCATTTGGAGTATCAAACTTCATGTTTTTCAAAACTAGCTTATTTGTGATGAATTCAAGTCTACATGATCTCATTGACGTAACCCATATATATTCCGGGTCAGGTTTAGGAGGGATGTGATCACTTTATAGAGGCGATGCATGATCAAGTGAGCTACCTGTTCAATAGAAAAAGGTGTGTGTTTTCTATCGTTTCCATTGACTTCGTTCAGCAGAAAACTCTGAACCTCAATTACCACATTTGCCCAACACAGCATTATTAGTAGTAGTTCAGCTTCATACATAGCTGACTGCGTTTGCCCTGTCGCACTTGAAGATGCAGAAATGTTTAAATGACCACTGGTTCAGATGAAAGGTTTGAACCCGGTAATCATTACTGCTAATTTCGTAGAGTTGTGTTGTGTTGCGCGCGTTTTTGTGTGGTGAAGTCAAGTGTAGCCATCATATTACATTATTCACGGTGGAGAAGTTTTACCCAACCAAAAAAGAAAATAAGGGTATTCGAGATAATATGGAAATTACAAATAATTTACCTTCGATAATTCTTCATCCATGCTACAAATGTGAAATAATAAAAAAAAAGTTTTTTTTCTGAGATTGTCTACCTGTCCTATGAACAGTTTAAACAGACGGACGAAACGCCACTGCCACTTCATGACCAGAATCAAATCCCATCATGCCATATATCAAACATCATGATTTGTCGAAACTAGTTCATTTGTGACTATTTCAAGGGGTTTTGGTTACATTAGGATACCCCGGTGATCTTCGAGTAACCTTCAGCTCCAAATTTAGATCGAGATATGAGAAAGGCACGACTACACCTTTAGGTGGATGAAATTAAATTTGCTTTTTACAAACCTTTTAATTATCATTTATATTATCATAGATAAAGGAATCAGTGATTCTCTATACATTCTAGCGCACATCACACTAGAAAATAATGAAAAAAAAGGTTGATCAATTTCACAAAGGTATGTTATGAAATATTCCGCTAAACTACTGTACATATTGTAAAACATTCGAAAAATTGAATTAAGCAACATTCTAGAAGTGAAACACTTCAATCATTCCTATTAATTTTTCTCCCAAAATGCATGACAAATTTAGTTATTTATATCAACTAACTTTACCATTTAACGGGCTGTGAGAACTAGGCATGTAATCAACGAAAACTACAATACAACGACGCGTTTACATGTTAAAATACACAAAACAATTTTTTTTAATGCGCAAAACAATTAAAAACATTGAAAAAATTGGTGGCGATATAAGTGCGATTCACATCCACGTCACGTTCACGTCCCGTCACGTTCCGTTACGTCAGTTATTCTACCATGCAATTCTTATGAAAACATTACACCGGCAACGTAACGACCCGTCAGCATACGTTCAACGAAAACGACCGGCAGGATTTGTAGAGAAGAATAATTGACGGAGACGGACGGTTCCTTTGGTTTGTGTCTCAGCTTTTGTTTCGATTTTGGTTGTATTTTTTATGCCAACATATCTCTTAGTTCCAAATTTCGGAGTCAAAATCATCCGTGACTAGCTGAGAAAAATAGTCTATATATTATTATTGTTGGATAAAGGTCGGGACTACGGGGTTTAAGCATTCAAATAATATGGAAATCATTGATTTTTTCTTAAATTTAGAACTGATTCCAGGCATGCTGATTCGAAAGAGGACTTTGCAATTTAAGACTGTTGTAGGTGGCGACACCATTAATAACATTAAATAAATCATTCGTTTAACATTTGACGTGACGGTGCTGCTGCAAGCATAGACTGTATGTGTGAATTGGCGGGGACGGTGACGGAACGTGGACGTTCTCTTCCGTAACGTTCTATGTGAAACACACAATAGTTGCCACAGCCCGTCAAGCGAAAAACACTTGATGGTAAAAACCATTTTTTTAAATTTGAATTTTTTTGTGTTAATTTCAAAAACAACTAATAGAACTCATAATCATGTTCAGCAGGTCCTAAACAGTTCATATGAATTAAAAACTTTTTTTTTATTCTTTATTTGAGAGGTTTTCAGCCTCCTGGGCTGGTTCGCCTTGAATTAAAAACTTGTTGACACGAAATTGGCTCCAAAATGAATAATTTTTTTAAAAAAGGTGAATTTTGTTTTTATTCGTACGGCCTATTGTATCTTCAGATTATCAGCTGTTAATATTTCTGTAAGACGAGAAAATATTTCGCAATCCGCGATCATTAATGTACATGAATGGGTTCAGAGACATATTACGTTCATTCTAGAATTAAAAAAATTTAATGGAAATTTTGACTTGGTGTTATTTGATTACTTGGTTGATTACACGTAATCCTGACCCCGACTTAATTACTATAACATTACCGCTAAAATTGATCATTATAATATAAAATCATTATTAGACATAACCTTCCTTAAACATTTTTCACCACTCGAAAATTAATATAATTTTAAATTACATAGAATAGATATTTGATACGGAGAAGTAAATTTTAATTAATAATTTTTATTTTCAAAGTGTGTTGAATCCACCAATCCATTGTCATTATCCCTTCCCAATAACGAAGCACAAAGTTTAATGCAGTCAATACAAATAACGTTTATTCGGTTGAGTGACAATTCGGGTGTGTTGAACGATCCAAAACTAGCAATACAGGGTAACTTCGATAAAACGTACATTTCACTTTAAAAATTGTACGTTGTATCGAAGCATAATAAACAACTCACAAACGTAGTCTATAATACATTATTGTGTAGCTGTTTTAGTAAAGTTAATGAATAAATTCAATTAGAAGATGTAGCCAGCCTTTCTCATGATGTTTCCCTTCGTACTGTTGATTAATTTTTTAGAATCCGGAATCACAAAACCAGCTGTATTTCGGGATTGATTAAATGTACAAAACATGTTTTAGCATCACAATACAGATAATTTATTGTTCTTTACATAAAAAATCCTTTGCACTTTGGAAATGGTAAGATGTACGTTATATCGAGTGACGTTATATCGAAGTTCCCCTGTACATTACAACATTTAGACGATTTGAACAGCGCGTTGATATCAAAATCGGTGAATTTAAAGCAAATTGTTACTATTAACAAGGCTATCATTTCTATTAACAAAACATGTAATAGAAAATTGAAACAAACTTGAAATTAGATTTAAGCGAAAAATGTAAGATTCTCTTGATTTTCTCCCAAAAACTGGAGAAATGTCAACGTGGACAACAGGGGGAGGGGTATAAGGAATATCCACGCTTGTCCACGGAGGGGGAGGGGGGTGTCTAAAATCATGCTTTTTCTGTCCACGTGGTATGTGGACAGCCCCTTAGAAGCAAAGAAGAAAATAAACTTTCTGCACCGAAAGCGTACATGACGGTTTTGCTTGCGTGCTTGTGTCATGAAGTGCGAACCGAAGCAGAGCTGTCTCGTTCTCGTTTGTATCGTGATTTGTAGCACGTAACAACAAAAATAATGCCGCGCGGGGAAATGATTTCTGTGAGATCATATTTGAACGAACGAAAGCGATTTTTTCAGTGAATGGAACCATTGGCAAACACTGAGCACAAGTATAAACAGTTCGTCGCCTTCAGGATCGGTGAGATTGTGGAGCTAACGTCCACAAGAGTTTAGTGATACGTTCTATCAGAAAAAATATCGGGGATGTCCTGACGAAATGTGGTATAGGAACGCCATTGGCTTCAAGCAGGCCGTGGTACAGTCGACCACAGTTCCTGCTTGAACTAGAGTTTATGTGGCCGAAACAAGAAAAGAACACCCTGACACGCACCTCGTTGCCCGCGTACACAATCTTAATGGACGGCTCCATTATTTACCCATCGTGAACTCAAACAATGATACACGCACAATGTAAATAGGATACCAGATATATGATTCCTCTTTTTTTTTGTTGAAAACTACATATGTGTAGTAAGCTTTTAAACCAGGGGTTCTCAAACTGTTTTGGGCGAGTGACCCCCTTTTCCAGAATGAAGTGATACAAAGACCCTCATAGCAAAATTTCTTTAAAAATCTCTAGGTTTGTTTCTTATTCATACATAATACTTACCAATTTAAAAACTTTGCGTTTGATGAAATGAGAAAACTTGACCTAACAGGAATTCCTAGAGTTTTGTGTTTTGGGTTCGTGCGATATGCTAAAAAACTATCGTCGAAAAGAAGAACGTTTGGACCTTTTGTGGGTGAAGAAACTCATAGGCGCAGCGGGAAAAGAATATACAAACTTGTCTGACTTTGTCATTCTGTCGCATGGCAATGCTACATTTGAGCGAGGTCCTCCATGAACAAAGTATGTTTGGTGGTAAACCAAAATGATCCGAACTTGGTAGCTCAGGGCATTGTTCACAATGAATTCATCTTATTTTGCAAACAATTTGCAACCTAAATGCAAGCTTGTTATGTTTGTTTGGACTTGAATTTGATCATAGCTTCATTCGTTCTACTAAAATATTAGTCATTATTGTAACACATTGTTTCACGTAATACAACTTATACAGTATCATGAAAGTTTCAAATAAGAACAAGTGTTAATTAATAGGAGTCGATTTTTAGACCTCGTCGACCCCTAAAATCAATTTTCGTTTGTGTCGATTCCTTGGAAACCGACATCGACCCCAAGGGGTCGATATCGACCACTTTGAGAAACCCTGTTTTAAACAGTATAATTAGAATTAACCCTTTTATTACGAGCGTCGTCTTTAGACGACATGAAATTCATACTACCCTTCGATCACACGAGCACGATGTGCATACTTTTCGGCGCAGGATTTAACCATCAAGCGTAGAGCACACGGGTTATTTCGTGATCCAGCCGTGATAGACGGAACGCGAAACACGAGAAAACTCGTGAGCGGTCCGCAATGTGTTAAGAACATTGAAGTTATCGTAAATAGAGAGGCTTCGCAATAAGGCTATGCCTTATTTTTTCTGTGTTTACATTCCCTAGTGTCCTATCAATGTGGATGATTCGTTTCCCTAAAATGAGTAGACACGTGTAAGTGTTTATGTTGAAGATGAGGAAATCAAGTAATTTATTCCGAAAGGATTTTCACAATGTGTTTTGGGGGATCACACTTCTAGTAATTGCGGCTGTATAAGAGCTACATTGCTAATGCATAGATAGATTTCGTATTCAATTATGCATATTAAAACTAAATCGGATTCTTCGAATACTAAATAGAGCCTTCAGGTCCACACAAAAAAAGTATAATTTACAAACAAAAATCCCGCAGACAACTGGATATTTTATTTTTATTTTTTTAATAGTCATAGTTTTGTTTATGTCATAAGTTTTTTTTTCATACAATAATTATAATTCACAAATATTGTATACATTTAAAAACTTAGATAAATTATATGGGATTTGATTTATTCATGGTTATATTTAGTGCAAAATTGCAAAAAAAAACTAAAGTTTGGAGCTAGTTTTAGATCTATTTTTTTTCTCCAAAATATATATTTTTATTAAGGCTTATATGGCATAAAACAAACCTTTAAGTATATCTTTTTTTACGCATTCGGGATTTAATTTGTTTTGTTTTTATGCATTTCTTATCAGTATCATCTGATACATATGTTGGGAGCATTTGCCTCGTCCTCTAAACCATTAATCATCAATCCGAAAGGCTGACAATACACACAACCGGCCCACAGGTTTCCTATCATTTGGGGGCTGAGCACTGCCTATACAACCACTACTATTGTGTCTGCCACAGCAAGGAAAGGAGTGCTTCTGTTAAGAAACGTCAAAATTACATACTCATCATAGCGAAGACGCAAAGCACACACAGTAATCGGTTACCACTACTGCTGGTAAATCTTGCTACAAATAAGAAGTTACCGACTGCTTTCTATCACCGAAATTAGCCCTATCAATTGTGGCTTACCTTTATTTGCGAAGCGCCGGAACATTTGCTGTAACTGACGTTTCTGCCTGTCACCATTCTCCGCACACAATCCTTTTTTTCATATGCAACACTGTTATTTTTTTCGTACCGTTGCTATAATGTAAAGTTGCGTCGGTCCACTTTCCGGAAGTACAATCACTCACTGCTTTTACTGTTTTCCCACACACTCACGCACTGGCAAATCTTGGTACACATCCCGCACTGTTCCGTACCGTAGCAATCCGGAGGCTCCTTAATTCCACACGTAATAACTGCGAAATCAACACGCACTCTCGTTTCCTTTCCTGCGAAATGTCTTCCAGAGTGTTCCCGTGATGGCTCGCTCGGGCTGCTGTTGGTTTGATCCAAGCAGAAAAATTTCCACTTTACAAAATGATTTTACCCCACTTAGACGGGGCCCAAAAGTAAAAATTCTACATTTAATCTAATGTTCGCGACTGGCGCTATTCATACAGGCATTTTTCAATTGGTTTCGAACGAGAAAAGTTAGCGAAAATTTCATCAGAAAATTCAGAAGATAATTTTTTCTTCGTTCTGCGAGGAGAACGACAGACGATTACGATGAGATCGTGTTCGTCGTCGTTGCCGTTGCTGCTCGTGTCGTGGTGTTGAAAGGTTACAATATGAATGAAGCAGCGGTCAGATCAATATGGCGCTAAGACAGCTAGTTTGCTGTTCACGGTTTCCTAGGATTTTTCTGAGAAGCGCAACTGACAGTCAGGAGCGACGTGAAATGCGCAGGCAGAGGAGTGTCACATATGCCATAATTGACGAGCGCGGGGTGATTCAAAACAAGAAAAATATAATTTGATAGGAATGATAATATCAAGGCGCCTAGAAGTATATCCTAAGGTGGGCCAACTTGCTAAAACCACTCTTCAGCCATCTTGAAAGTCTACTGTGTTTTGTTTGTAAACAAAACACAATACGCTAGTGCCGAAGCCCGCTCGTGATCAGTCTGTCTCTTTCACGCTACAAGCAAATAATTCCCCTTCTGCTTTGTTCCGTACTGTTTTCATATACCGCTCCCCTAACCAACTTAGTGACGAAACGGCCTCGCCTAGTACCCTAGACCCGTCTTGGATAATATTTTTTTCTGGTAAATAGTAGAGGCCTGTTAAAGTTAATTTCGATGACTGCATTGGATTATAATTTTTTTTGAGAAAAGTGCTTGAATCATAGTATGTATGATGAATAAATAAATAAAAATTATATGAAAAAATTAATTATAAATACGTTCAAATTGCACGAAAAAATTTGGTCTATATTTTCTATGTGTTCCATCTGTTCCGAAATTTAGATTGAATGAACACATTGAATTATAGGGCTTTCCATAAATGAAATGCAATGTAAAAGCACTATTAGACTTAAAAGGAGAGGCAAAATGAATTAAGTGAGCCTGAGAAATACGTTTCATTGGGTCCATGCTTTGATTGACGGTTAAAACGTGAGAATGGGAAAAAATGAGAAGTTACGAATCCCATTCCTTCTCTCGCTTTAAGTTTCTCTTCGCTACACAGAGAATTTGGATATCATTCATGGTATATTCATGTTTCATCTCCGGTTCTTATTCATGCATAACGTTTGCATTTAAAGAAATTGATTTTTTGGATGGTGATAAAAAAACTAAGACAGATAATTGAGTTTGATAAATTTCCCATGGAAGCTTATTTCCAAAAACGCCCAACTACGCCCTTGCGAGCGGCCTTCCGGCTGTTAATCGGAACATTCGCCATGGCGGACGAAAACACGCGTGTAGGCATGTAGATAGTTTTTGAGTTCTTTCTTCGTTTCATTTTCAATTCCTTCTCACTTTTCGCGACAAAATTGTTGGAGTAGATCTTACGCTTCAGGTTTGCCCAGAAATTCTCGATGGGACGCTGCTAGGGGACGTTGGGCGGGTTCGCTGACTTGGATACCACATCGACATTTAGCCGCTCATCTCCTCTAACGATCGCTTCGAGTATTGGGCCGACGCCAGATCCGGCCAGAACGACGCAACTTCCGACAGGCACTTCGTACTATAAATTTCCCCGTTCACAGCCAGTACGGAGCTAAAGAAGAGCGGCTTCGACATACCCTTTTCGCTGATTGTCAGACACAGCAGCACCTTCTTGGGAAACTTGGTGTGTGAAATTCACATTCAATTTCACTTCGGAGCTCACTTCCTTCATGGGGGAAGTAAAATACAAATTGCCCTGCCAGTCGTTGCCATGAGATAGGTGAGATAGGTCTCGTCGTCCATCACCATCGCCACGTCACGATTCACCGAGAAAATCGACTTGATCATCTTATTCAGCCGCTGCCACTGCATAATTGCCTGCAGCTTCGAGACCAGTGGACGAGACTTCCGCTTCCTGACATGTATGTCCATGTTCACCAGGTACCTGTAGAGTACAGAATAGGGTGATGAAATAATAATAATAACAACAATAAAGAAACATGAGAATCATGCCATGAGAACTATAGACCAATCACATGTAAGGAAAAGATGAGCCAGGCTATAAAAGCGCGAGCGACTCCGCGCAGCCGGCATTCTTACAACGGACGTGATACGAGCAACATCTAACAAGGAACACCAGCAGCAGTGGCAACAGCGAACAAGGCAGCTAACCGAGCAGCCAATATCGAGCTGGGTATCGCATCGGTCTGGTCCAATAGCAACAGCAGCAGCAGGAGCATCGAACACTGAAGCTAATCCGAGTAACCATCGAGCTGGGCGTCGCATCGGTCTTCATCAAAATCAATAGCAGGAGCAGCAGCAGCAGCGGGCATCGTAGTTAAGCCGAACAACCAACAATCGAACTGTGCCTCGCATCGCATCGGACTGCAGTAACATCACGGGCTAAACATTGTCGGCACTCTCTCTCCGCTGATAGCGCGAGGACGCGCTTCCATTGAGCTGGGAGAGTGTCACAGTGTGGAACACAATCAACGCCGCATTACGTGGTTAGCACCCACATACTAGCCGGCTTCATAAAAGAGTTTATAGAGTTTTCCTGGCTGTAGCCAGCAAAGAACTTTCTGGGATGAGGCTTCATGTTTGAAGCCCATCTATCGATCGCAATATACAATTATATTGGCGGTCGCGACAATGGCGCAAAATTGAACGAACCTTTAGCTCCCGAAAAGTAAGTTAATTTGTTCGATATAGAGCTCCGCTGGAAATAGACGGAGTTCCAAGAAGAAGAAAAAATCGGTGGAGATGGACGATTTTCTATGAGTATTTTAAATTAATTTATTTGATGTTGAGCTCCGATGGAAATGGACGGAGTTTCAAGAAGACGAATAAAGAAAACCGGTGGAGATGTACGAACTCCTATGAATTGAACATAGACGGAAATAGACGGAGTGCTAATATTGAGATTATTGAGAAATCAGACAAGTGGAATCTCACAGCACAGAGAAGCATTTACTTCGATAATGACTACTATCAGGTCAATACGATAAGCGAAGACTATTTGTTTTCATGTAATTGCGACGTTAGGATGGATTTCTTAGTATACAGATATACCTACTTTGACAAGCGAGCATTCAAGTATTAGAAAGTAATACTCGTTTCATCATTGAAGCTCATTATCGCTGCAGACGAAACTAGAATGACCCGATGGAAAACCGCTCTATTGCAAGTGCATTAGTGAAATTCAGTGTATGATGATGGGAACTATGATGATTACTCAATGCACCTCTGAAGGTAGCATCACGTTGGTGCAGCTTTGGCTTCTGCGCCGAAACATTGAATTTATGAACTGGATAAGGAAATGGAAATTGTAGTCAGATATGTTTTAAAAGATTCCAGTTTTGAAAGAATTAGGCTTTTAGCACACTGAAACTGGGAAACAAGGTCAATGTTAAATCTATGTAAATAAAAATGGATCGTCGAATGTGTTGATAAGCGTAAAACCTGAGGAAGGAATGGTTCGATTTGAGCCGTCCTCTTTGTTGTATTCGTCTCTGTCCAGAAATCAATGTTATGGTGAGAAAAGTTTTGTAATTTTTAAAAGCTTCGAGAGAATGTTCGAAAAATAATTCTGAGGTGTTCTACAATGACATTGATCCAAGCCCAATTAAGTTTCGTGTTTCGTTAGTGTGAAGCAAAAATGATTCTCAGGTGTAGAATAAAAATTATGAATGAAAGTTTACTTTTCTGTATCAAAGATGTATTCCATGTAACAGAGAAACACGTTATTTGCAAATGAATCAAGTATTTTGAGCGAACATTGTGTCTGAAAAAGAATTTATATTATAATAGCGAATTTTGGCAGAAGTAATAATAAATGGAAATTGTAAAGAGCTAAATGGAAATTGTAAAGATCAATCAAGGAAGAGTTCTGCGATTGAACCAACGACCGTTCGCTTGGTAAGAAAACGTGAATGTTCGAAAGAATTTATAACGAAAAATCATTTTGGGGTCAGGTAGTATATAAATAAAGTGGATCGCCAAATGTGTTGTTAAACGCAAAACCCGAGGGAGGAATCGTTCGACTTTGCTTTTATTCATCGTCTCTGAACGTAGATCAATGTTACGGAGAGAAAATTCGAAAATATTCGGAAAATTCTGAAAAAAAAATCTGAAATGAGTCAACGAGGATGAGCTTCAAATGATCAATGGTCGATGAGAGGCATTGACAGCAGGAGTATCAAATATATTCCACAATGATTAGATAGCATTCCATGAACCATGTTATTGAAAGAGAAAAAAAAAAGTTTTTATCACAGAAAACCAGTGTAGTTATCCCAGCTTATAACCGCTGGAGGTGCGGAAGGATTTATTACCGAGCGTCGATTTGTTTTACGATCCGCCGAGAGTATAAAGTTTATAGACAGAGTTAGAGACAGATGAGTGATATTGCTTGTCGCTCAAACTCTCCGCAAGATCAACGACGGCTATTGAAGCGACATCCTGACCAACAGCATATGGCATGGTGGAATGGAATATGAAACTAAGTTGGACACTAGGAATGATTTATCATTAAGAGAAAGTGAATCGAATCCAGTTTCCATCGCATTTTAAAAAATAGTGCAGTGCCAATTTTATATTGTGCAAATGTTTAGAGCATTGTGCAGATGTTTAAGGATTAAATACTGCAATTAGGTTTTCAGAGATTGAAATCTTGACAGATATGAATAGGATGAGAAATGAAGGTTGTAGTAAATTTTTTTTTCATAACTCCCCTGTTATGGAAGAATAATAGTTTCAACCCACTGATTGAAACAAGGTACAACGAATGATTTAATAGGTTTAGTAAGGGACCAAGAAATTGGAAAAGCAACGAAGAAGGGTTCCAAGATGGTTCATGGTCAAGGACACACATTGGCATCAAATGGATTTCACAAAGATTTGATAGAATTCCACGAAAAAAGGCAGAAGACCAAGCGATTGTGTTTTTTATCGGGACTGAACCGTTGTATCGAAAAACAGGAAGTGGGTTATATCTATGGTATAACCGCAAGGGTGACGTAGGACTATCGTTGATTTAGAGATCATTTGTTTGAAGTTGAATCTGAATTCATTCTGAATGAATGAATATTTGGGGGACTTCGAAAACGAGAGCGTTACGTTGGAGGCACAAGGTTTTATGCATCCAATATTGAATACGGAAATATCCTACTGATGGGGAAAAATAATCTTCAGAAGCTATCCTGTTAATTGCGATTGATTGAAAAATCACAAAACCAAATGTATTTGGTCACAGTGTTACATGGATAGAAAACATTAAAATAAACTCTTTCACATGAATGTAATTTTAAATTCCCAGAGGAACTGGCGGATTATTTTCAGTAACGATTAGATATTTCTACATTTTCCTCGATACTGGAAGCCCACCAGTGGTTAATGCTAACTCGATAACCATCTGTTAATAGCACTTCATTGAAACATATTTGGTCACAGTGTAACATGGATAGAAAACATTCAAATAAACTCTTTCACATGAATGTATTTTTAAATTCCCAGAGGAACTGGCAGATTATTATCCGGATCTTTCTCGATACTGAATGGCATCCAAACGGAAAGAATTCCGCGCGTGTATGTGTGTGTGTGTGTAGCGGCTGCTTCGAGATCTTCCCGGGGAACCGTTTGTGGCATCACTCTCCTCCTGATGGATTCCCTTCTGGCCTAAGGTGCACAAACAGGCTCTTGGTGACACCGTTCATCCGCGCTTTCATGATAAACGAAGAACTTCACCACAACAGCGACAACATGCTCCAATCGCTGTTCAATTAGAACTGAGTGGATTCCCGAGCGGCGATCGCTTATATACTGATTGGTGATTTCAATAGCCTGTTTTGAAAGCAATTTTAAGACTATTGAAACAAGTTTTTGGAACAGAAAGTAACAAGTATAGAACGCGTAGACATTTTATCTTTCGAATGAAGTGTTTATCATACCATTTCGTGCAGTTGTTTAGGAGCTATTAACGCTCAAAATCTCGGTCTCCAGCGTAACGCTTTCGTTTTCGAAACTTTGATTTTACACCCCGGTATAGAAATGAAAGACGTAGTCCTACGTCAAAAGAAGGAAAAGGATTCTTCGGAGAAAACCAACGTCACGATTTTAGTTCTAATTAGACACAAAGAATGATTCAACAATCGCGAAGATCAGAATCAGGTAAATGAGGAAAGCAAATTTCATGTTGTTGAGGAGTTTAGAGCAATTTAGTGATTTAATACTGCAACTAGGTATTTAGTGATTTAAATCTTGGCAAAGAGGGGCTATATGAAGAAAAGAAGGTTGCAGTCAGAGTTGTTTCGAAAAGTTCTTGTTGTGAAAGAACAAGAGTTTTAACCCACATAAACTGGGTGGAACAAGAAACGAGGATGGTTCTTATATGTATAAATACGAGACCGGGAAATTGAAAAGAGAAACGAGGAAATGTTTCGCAGGGTCATGATCGATGGGAGACATTGGCAGCAGCAGTACCAATTGAAATTTCACTATACTACCTGATCATAGAAAAAACGAGGGCAAACCATGGCATCGAAAGAGAATGAAGAGAATGCTCTAGAGCAGGGGTTTTCAAATGGTGCTCCGCGGGAAATTTGTGCTCCGTAAAGTTATAGCAAGTGCTCCCACTTGAAAACCCACCTTGAATCAAGCGCAATCGAAATCCGTGATGACAACTGTACGGTGTCGACATCTGGATACAACATCAGTTTTTACGAGACAAACTACTCTCTATCAGATTGGCCAGTCGGAAGGCAGTTTTCAATTGCTAAAATTTGAATGAAAATTTATATTTTGCGTTATTTATATAATTGATGCACGTTGTCCTCATCCTAACTTAACATATTTCCTATATTTTTTTCTATATTTCCACTAAAAGTTTTCAATAGAATATAAAATTGTCTTCAAACAAAATATTCATATGAGATTTTGTCATCACCTGCAAAAAAAGTGTTTTCTATCCACATAGTAAACTAATTTGATACGGATAAGTTAATTTTCATTCATAACTTTGATGTTCAAAGTGGGTCCATTACGCCTGAAATTAATTATTATCTTTGCGCTCCCCGAACTCGTACGAAGCTTAATACCACCAAAACGAATAGAGCTGTTCCCAGCTGGGTAACGTCAAACAGGATTTGTTTTTGTTTTTGCAAATTCCAGTTGAAAAAAAATCCGCGGTGATTGAAATCACAATGGACCACTGGCTAAAAATAGAAACGCTTTTTAGACCTGGATCATCCAGAAATACAACAAGCAGGTATGAATAAATAAGACTACAAAATAACTGTTTGCTGAAAATGCTTTCATGAATTAGTAGTGACCGGACAAATGTTGATGCGCAACAATTGAATGAAGAGCCTCCATCGGCGGAAGTTGATCTGGATCTACAGCAGATCCAAAAGACTGAGCTGGACTTCAGGCCAGTAGATGATGATTCCAATGTGAGAAAAGTCGCAAAGCGGAAATATAAGGAATCATATATTGAAATGGGATTTACTGAGACCAGCGATAATAAGCCACAGTGTGTCATCTGTGGTAAGGTGTTTGCCAACAGCACAATGTTTCCGGCAAAAATGCGTCGTCATTTCGAAAATGTGCATCCAGAGTATGAAGGCACACCGAGTTCGTTATTAAAGTGTAAATGTGAGGAGTTATTGGTTCAAGAAAACATGACGAATTTGTCAAAAATAAATAATGAAAAGGCTGTTCTTGCATCATACATAGTCAGTTATCGTGTTGCACAAGCGGGAGAAGCGCATACTATTGCTGAAAACTTGATCAAGCCATGTATGCAGGATATCGTCGGTCTAATGATTGATGATAAAACAGTTGGATTGATAAATTCAATTTCCATGTCAGACAATACGGTCTCTCGGCGTATTAGAGACATGGCCGAAGATGTTGAGAGCACTTTGGTGTCTCGATTGAAAATATCGAATTTCGCGATGCAGCTTGATGAATCCACAGATGTAGCTGGCCTTGCTATTTTAATGGTGTTTGTACGATATCAATTTTCTGGATATTTTGAAGAAGATTTACTTTTTTGCAAACCACTGCCGACAGCTACAACGGGAGCTGAAATTTTTAAGCTGATTGACGATTATTTTACGAAGAATGATATTCCATGGGAACATTGTGTTGATGTATGTACAGACGGTGCAAAGGCTATGGTTGGAAAGACTGCTGGTGTCGTTGCCAGAATTCAAGAAAAGGCGGAAAGCTGTGGTAGCAGTCACTGCATCCTTCATCGATATGCGCTTGCTATGAAGAAAATATCACCATCTTTGAAGGAAGTTTTGGAGGAAAGCATCAAGATAATCAACTTTATCAAGGCACGACCCAAGAATTCGAGATTATTTAAAACGTTGTGCGATGAAATGGGGAGCCAGTATTCCACGCTTCTTCTACATACCGAAGTGCGTTGGTTATCTCGTGGGAAAACGTTGTCCCGGTTGTTCGAATTAAGATCAGAAGTTAGAACCTTCCTGAGCGGCCATGATTTTGCATTGGGTGAAAAGTTGAAAAATGACCAGTGGCTTATAATGTTAGCTTATTTAGCTGACATCTTCCAGAAAATGAATGAATTGAGTGTTTCAATGCAAGGCAGGGCGATTTCAGTATTTGATGTGAATGGAAAAATTTTGGCATTCAAAAGAAAAATCAAATTCTGGGCAGAATCTCTGGAAAAACGAAACCTGGACAGCTTTCCAAATTTGAATAAAATTCAATCCGAAATATCCTCGAATATATCATCCGAAAATTTCATTCAATTTTACGAGCACTTGCAGGTAGGTATTATGATAATTACAATGGTTTTCTTAAATAACCTTGAACATGTAATTGGCAGGATTTGTTGGACAGCTTTCAACAGTATTTTCCAGACCAATATCATAGCAAGATCGAAGAAATGGCTTGGGTGGAACAGCCTTTTTCGATATCGGAGAAGCCAAAATCTTTAACATCACAGGAATATGAGTGTTTGATAGATTTGACATCGGATTTCAATATGAAAAAAAAATTTAAATCCAAGAAATCGTTGGAAGAGTTTTGGTGTCAGCTAAAAAATGAATTTCAAATTTTGTCCGACAAAGCGAAACTAATTCTTTTACCATTTTCAACGACATATATGTGTGAGTCAGGATTTTCGACTTATTTAGCCACAAAAACTAAATATCGATCCCGATTGAATGCAGAGCCAGATGTCCGGTTACAATTGTCAAAAATTCAACCAAAAATGACACAGCTTGCAAAGAGAAAGAACGGGGATTTATTTAACTGAAATAAATAACTGCATATTTTACTCATTGAATAAAAACACAAGAATCAAAAAGTAGATTTACTTTTATTTTCAATTGTTATGATCACATGCCCAAACTTCTTTTTTCATAACAATTACGCATGACAGAAGTGTAAATATATTTTTCTTCTCTTCGCGTTGGCACAGACCTACTGTTCTATGATTGCATATTTTTATTCGAATTGACGACATTGAGTTTTGTTCGGGGAGCGTCAAAGATAGTAATTGATATTCAGGCGAAATGAACATATTTATGAAATTGAAATTATGAATGAAAATTATCTTCTCCTAATCAAATTAGTATTCTATTCAAACTAACACTCCTTTCCTTACAGGTGGTGAAAAAATCATACGAAAATTGTGTCTGAAAACATTTTTATATTATGATTAAAAGTTTCAGTAAAAGTATCGGAAATGTAAAGACAAATGGATAAATAAGAGTCAGGAATACGTGCTTCAAATAATGAAATAACATGGTGTAAAAATTTTCATTCAAATTTTAACATTTTAAAACTGGATTCGTACGTTCTAATCTGATAGATATTACCCTTTCGAGTTTGGGAAACAAACTATGTTCCCAAATTGAAAGTTGTCACCAGACGTCGACACTGTACCACTGTCACCGCGAATTGGATATAAAAATGTAGGTGCTCCGTCAAATATTTTTGCTATAAAAAGTGCTCCACCATAAAAAAAATCTGAAAACCCCTGCTCTAGAGAAACGATTAGACGATTGTTCACATATTCTAGGAGAGGTGAACAGATATTTTGTTTAATCTAATCAATGTTCTGTTTACTAGAGAAAACTAGTATTGCGATTTCACTTCTAATTGATGGAAATGCGGAAGGATTCATCAGCGAAAATCGACTTGTTTCGCGACTGCCGAGAGTTTTTAGTAGAAGTAAAAAGTTTTCTTGCACTGGTCAATTTCGTCACTCATTAGCGGAACTTCCGTTTTTTTACTGTAATCAAGAATTTGAGTTCAACAAACGCGAAGATCAGAATCAGGTAGATAGAGAATACAAATTTTATAATGTGGAGAAGTTTAGAGCAATTTAGGGATTCAGTGATTTAAATCTTGGCGAATTTGGGCTGTATGAGCAAAAGAAGATTGTAGTCAGAGTTGTTTCAGAAAGTTCCTATTGTGAAAGAACAAGAATTTTAACGCACAAGATGAACAAAACAATCATGTACTTTCAGTGTTTAAATTGAACAATACGAACTTCGTAAAGAAATATTTTCACATGCATAATAAGGTGCGACAATTTGCTCTTACACGCATTTAGGAATATCTTAAAATGAGATGTATGAGTGCAATAATACGGCTTATGCTGGAAAACTTACAATGATCTTAAATCGTTAGCATATTACAGTTGCATTTCCTTAAATAAACAGAAGATATTCCAATAAATTAAAATATTATAATATTTTATTTATGAAAGAGTAGGGGTGAGATGGATTGTAGAGTACAGAATAGTGTGATGAAATAATAATAATAACAACAATAAAGAAACATGAGAATCATGCCATGAGAACTATAGACCAATCACATGTAAGGAAAATATGAGCCAGGCTATAAAAGCGCGAGCGACTCCGCGAAGCCGGCATAATGCGGGGAAGACTCAGACTATCCTTTTCCCGCATTCAAGGTCTCCTAAACTTGTTCCCACTGACAACGTGAGAATTCGGTTCGGAGACTCCCTTATTGAATGGTCCAAAGAAGTCACCTATTTAGGACTCACATTAGACAGTCATCTAATTTTCAAATCTCACGTTGATAAAACCGTCAACAAATGTAACATTTTACTTCGGTTCTTGTATCCTTTAATTTGCAGGAACTCGAAACTTTGTTTAAAGAATCAGATGGCTGTCTATAAACAGATATTCTATCCTGCCATTGAATATGCGGTTCCTGTTTGGAAGGGCTGTGCCCGGACACACAGACTGAAACTCCAACGTGTTCAAAACAAGATTCTTAAAATCATACTGAATTTGTCACCCTGGACGAGAACAACTGAGGTTCATGAAAGAGCCTGTCTGGATACCCTAGAAGTAAAGTTTGACAACGTCATACAAAAATTTGGAGAGAGGTGCTCCTCTTCCGTGCATGAAATTGTACGGAATTTGTATATAGTAGTTTAAGGTCTTAGGTTAAGTAGGTAGTTTTATTATAACAATTAAAAAAATACAAATGTTTATCATTAAAAAAAAATTAGATATAGTAAAAACAAACAGTACCTAGCATTCTATTATGCAAATTAAGATGAACAAAGATGTGAAGCGTTAGCTGGCCAATTAAAATGTATAGAACTTTGTATTAACCAAAAACGTATAAGAAATATAAATGAATTTATGCAAAAAAAAAGACGGGTGGGTAATGTCGGGGACATAACCGGAGTGATGTAGGACTATACAAAGGGGACAGCTTTTGTTAAATATATATTTTAAATATATTGTTTTATTTTCTTCTCCTACGTGAATACCTACCTATCTACCTGAAAAATGGATTAGTTTACTGTTTACTCTTTATGAATATGTTGATGGTTCTGAAAAGAACCTTTGGTGTTGTGTTTTTGTTATCACTCGATATTCCCATCTTGTTCGGTTAAACCTTCCTGTTTAGCTATTGCGTTTGCCACTCGCCACAGCTTTCACAGTTGGAAAATTTCTTCCCATCCAGCTTGTGGCATATTTTACAGTGAATTACATTCAATGGCACGTCGCATTACCACCACTCAGTGTCGCATTGGAGGCGATTTTAACCTGTAATTGAACATTTGCGATGACAGTGGTACAGTGTCGACTTTCAATGTGGGGTCATAATTTGGATCTCTATGTTTACAAAAATGTCCAACTAAATAAGTCGCATTACATGTCCGTCCAATTAGCTAAATGTCGAACTAATTGTAAATTACTGTACTTTCAATCTGGAAACAATTTAAGAATTGGTGAAAATTGAATAATCAGGAAAGTCCCCAACTATCAATAAGCTCAGAACAACTGCCAAATTCACATACTCATCAGATCCTGGCCAACAAATTATGAAAACATCAGTTTGTGTTTTATTATTATTTTGAATAATGTTTTAGAAAGCATTGAACTTTATTTCCTAAACTCTTTTTTGGAAGGTTTAATGGCCCTGAAAAGCGCCTTGTTTCATGGAATGGTTCCAATTTGAAAACATTGTACTCGTGGTTTTGAAAAAAACCATTTCGAACGCCCTCGATGCCGCCTTGTTCTGGATTTGCCACCAAAGCAGTTTGTATGAAGAACAAACTTTTTTCTTCTGCTACCTGATGCCGTTTTGCGATTGCGTTTGCCACTCGCCACTCGCTGCAACTGCCTGTTGTCTTGATGTCCACCGAACCGAATGTGTTCTGTTCTGAATGCGGGTTTTCTTATCGTCGCGAGCAGCTTTGCCAGCTAACACTTCGGCGGCCGAAACTATATAACGCCGGCTAGGTGGACTGGTGCACTGGTACTAACGCGCTCGGCCTAGCTACCTTTGCGGGGAACTCCAGATCAACACGGTTCGAGCGGGATTTTGCCTTTCCCTTCACTTTTCCTCCTTTACCATGTCCAGACATGGCTGCTTGGGTTGGTTTGTTGATGTGTTGTGATGCGAACCGATGTGGTGTACGGTTTGAATGAGAATGATCGTTACGGAAGGAAGGAAGGTATTGTATTATAGAGACTTTAAACTTTTGCAGTTCATTCGTCTCTAGCCTTGAGAAAGGCCCTTTGAAAACTCTACTTTACTCTACTCCAGCGCTACCACCTCCGCCCTCTTGCCTTGAGAAAGGCACTCGATCCCTCGCCGTCCAGCTCGTCCAGCAACGATGTTGTCCAGTCGGTGTCCACACAAAGAATGATCGTTACGGCAGCGGAGCGGGGATTTTTAAGCTGACTGGCTGGCTCGAGAATTACGCTTGTGTGAGACTGCGACCAATGTTTCGTTCATTTTTTCTTTTTCCTTTCCAATCGTGCTTCATTCTATTTCGCTGCTGCTCTGGTTGCCCGTTTTGGTCGGTACGATATGAGGAGCACAAAATGGACCAATCAAAAATGGGCACATAGTGCATTTTGACAATGCTTGATATTTCACAACTATTCAATTATTTATCTCAAGAAAAATGAAATGTTATTCGTTATGATAGATGCGTAGATATATTTCCTATCAATTGATGCAAAAACCTTTGCGATCTATTGAGAAATGCTCGAGTTATAAGCGTTCCAAATCTTGCATTTTTTCCTACTTGTTCAGTGCCTAGATTTCCATTTCACCCCCTATATATTCCGGTTAGACGTAGTCCTACGTCAAAAAAAAAAAATGCGCAGCTGGCATTCTTACATCGGACGTGATACGAGCAACATCTAACAAGGAACACCAGCAGCAGTGGCAACAGCGAACAAGGCAGCTAACCGAGCAGCCAATATCGAGCTGGGTGTCGCATCGGTCTGGTCCAATAGCAACAGCAGCAGCAGGAGCATCGAACACTGAAGCTAATCCGAGTAACCATCGAGCTGGGCGTCGCATCGGTCTTCATCAAAATCAATAGCAGCAGCAGCAGCGGGCATCGTAGTTAAGCCGAACAACCAACAATCGAACTGTGCCTCGCATCGCATCGGACTGCAGTAACATCACGGGCTAAACATTGTCGGCACTCTCTCTCCGCTGATAGCGCGAGGACGCGCTTCCATTGAGCTGGGAGAGTGTCACAGTGTGGAACACAATCAACGCCGCATTACGTGGTTAGCACCCACGTACTAGCCGGCTTCATAAAAGAGTTTATAGAGTTTTCCTCGCTGTAGCCAGCAAAGAACTTTCTGGGATGAGGCTTCATGTTTGAAGCCCATCTATCGATCGCAATGTACGATTATATTGGCGGTCGCGACAGTACCTTTTCACTGTTTGGCCGGTTGCACCGACCTCCCGGCCAAGCGGACGCAGCGATGTAGCAAATATTTCCTCGATCTTCCTCTTCAGCATCCTTTGGAGTTTCTTGTCGCTCAGGGTCGTGGCCGTCCGGGATAGGGCTTTCTTTCGATGCTCTTATTTTTGTTCAATAGTGCCAAGATGTTGTAAATGCCGGAACGGGCGTATCCGGTGTCCATCAAGTGCCGCACTATGTCCGTTTTCGACGCGGCGGGGTATCGTTCATTGAACGGAGTAGCTTCACTGTCTTAACCATCACGGTTAGAGTTGTCAATTTTTTCTGCTGACTTATGGGTTACTATGATTGATGCAGCATGGGTAGTTTCGTCAGTGCGTGTGGAAGTAAACCCATGAAAAATCGGCAATGTTTGTCAATTTTTTTATGCTAACGTTAGAAGATCTCGTCTTTAGAGCAGCATTTCACAAAGGGTTTTCGATTTTCTATTACTGTCTTTTAATTTAAGTTGCACCTAGTTACTGACTATTCGATCCACTCTCGTTGCCTATAAACGTTTTGCAAAAGCTAAATAACTGACATTTTATATTGCTACCAACATTGATACTTGATTACAATGTTTAGTTAATATTTGTCCTACTTCAACCCTCTTTTTTTTGGGTAGGATTTTTATTCGGACAGTACAGAACTTTCAAGGTGAGAACGTCAACTTTTAAGAAACGTCGCAATTTCGCTCGATCGAATAATCACGGAGATTTTGTGATTCAGAATCCTATTTTTCGATTGCTATTCCTATTGATATCGACATCGAGACCCAGGAGAAATCGGAATCGTACATTAGTAACAACAATACAGCGTTATAAATCTTTTTTGACGTAGGACTACGCCTTATATTAAGGGTGCCAAATCAGAAAACAGGTCACGTTTTCATGAAATAAAGTTGTCGTTAATAACTATTTTTGCTGCGAACGGATTTCAACGATTTGCACACTAATCGAATCGGAATTTTTCTAAGATTTGTTCGATGCGCTATACATTACAATCCCATTGTCTGCATATGGTTTAAATTGATGAAAATTGGGAGCATTCCCATTTCCCCATACATTTGTTCTGTCCATTTATGTGCTTTCCGGAACAGAGCTGTCAATAACGGGCAACTTATGCAGCCGCTAGAATAGAAACAACGAAGGGGGTTAGTGAAAAGAGAATATTTGCGAAGTAAACTCCACGTTTGCATAGTAAGTTAGCTGTCGATAGCGTATAAGTATTGCATCTCATCTGAGGAAAATTCTCAGAATCTTTCTATACCCGAAAAAACAAAGGTCGTTTATTCTGCTCGTTTTGTGTTTTATGTTTCCTCTCGAGCTGTAAACGCTAGCGAATATTTCACTTGGCATTGTAATTAACACAACCATCCGAGCTTGCCATGGCTTTGTGTGTGTTGCTTGTTTTCGTTGCGCGAAACTTAGAACTTGTTCATTTCCTGTACATGTGAATAGCACACCTTCGATACTTTTAGTTGCCATTCGTATTTGCTCTCGTGCGCATGGGCTCTGTTCTGATGCAAAAAGGTACCAGCTTTGTTGACGGTTTTGACCGAGAATCGAGAAACTAGTTTTCTTAAACGGTCTATCTCGCGATGTTTCATTTTTATCGCTGCAACTGTGTGCATCTGTTAGACGAGCGTTTGGTCCTTGTTGAATGGTGATGCACGGAAGATGGCTCTCGTTAAGTACTCAGTGTAATGCGTGCATTGTTATAAAGAAACAAATCACGACATATGACCAATTAATGTATAGTTCTTACAAAGGCAAGAAAGAATCATTGATTCTCGAAATGATTCTACAAAATCAAGCAAGTCATTAAACCTTTTCAGGGTTCCCGGAACATTTCACTAAATAGTGACTTATGAAATTTTGACGTATTCGCAAATAATATCCGAAATAATACACAAATTTAAAAAAAAGATTGCGTAGTCCTACGTCCTAAGCGGTCGTGTCTCAGACACAACTCCTCGATTTTTTTTGATAGTCCCATTTGTTAATGACATCAAGCTGGGTTCAAAATGATGTGTCTAGTAGAGATGTGCCATCCGCTCATGAGCTGTTCATTCGAATCGCTTCATCGTTGTGAGCGGATTCGGATCGGCTCGCAATCAAAACTGGGCTGTTGAGCTGATGAGCTGCTGAGCTGTTGAGCTGATGAGCTGCTGAGCTGTTGAGCTGATGAGCTGCTGAGCTGTTGAGCTGATGAGCTGCATAGCTGTGGAGCGCAAAAGCAGCAGAGAGTGTGAATTTTGAGACGCGGAAGAATTTTTCGACTCCCGCGCTTTATGATATGACGTCACTTTGTTTTCGTGTGTCCCTCTTCGTTCTTTAGCTTTAGCAAAGATGCCAGAGAGGAATAAAGGTTTTTGTTTTGAAGATATTCAATCGATCCATTAAATTTTTCTTACTTCGCCAAACAAAATAATAAAAGTTATTATATGCTTGTAAATGGAATTACTATATTATATTGTTATTAAAACATGAATTTTAAAACACATAAATTTATTTCCGCGTGCTGAATCAAAACAATTCAGAAAACTACCCGCCATAAATGCTGGTGATTGATAATGGTCCTTTTGTTACCTTAGTCATGGCGAAGAATTGTTTCTCGTTGCGCCTATTAATGGATTTATTTTTATATCCTTGAATGCAAAAAAAAATATCTCGGTAGTTTTATCAAAAAACGTTGTCTCAGCCAATATTTCTGAAGGCATTTTATTTGGCTACTGCTGGTTCTTCTGTTGTTTAAGTTCAGCATATCCTAAGCATCTTCTATGTTGGTTTTCAGCATTCAATATTTGTTGTATATTATATTATTAGAATCCATATTAAATTTAATTTGTGTACAATTACAAATTAAATTCGTTTATTTTTTTGATTTCCGTCTATTAAAAAAATGAACACTATAAAATGTCCCATGGTAGTTATGCAGTTGTGTGGACAGCCGCAAAATTCAATTGAGCTGAAGAGCTGTTCCGAATGCGCAGCTCACTTGTATGAGCTGGACGGCTCTGAGCCGTTCACCATGATGAGCTGATTTGCCCATCTCTAGTGTCTAGGTCACATCTCGTCGACAGTCAACGCTTAATTTAACGTTCGATCAAGGCACTCTGTCGATTAATAACTACAATTTAGCGATCATGGCGCTACTTTTTCGTGTGAATATGAAAGAAGCACGAAACAATGTGTGCGTTTTAAAGTAAACTATAAACGCGTCGCTACGCACAACGCGACATTATGAACGCAGCTTTATTTTCTTCACATCGAAGTACTAGAATTTTAAAGCATGATCACCCCTCGTGGTCTTCATACGATGTTTTTCAAACGATGGACGCACACATCGGCTGCTGCATTGGAATTGCATTTCAAAACTGAAAATATTTGAACGACGCGTTCTGTTTACCAATAAGAAAAATTAGAATCTCAACAATTTCAGTGAATTTTACAAACTAAGTAGGGTAACATGTTTTATTTCTGAAAACTGTACTATTAGTTCAACAGTGAATAACTAGATTAGAGCCTGTAACAAAACGATCATTAAAAAGATGCTAGGCAATTTTGGCGACCGGATAGAGGTTTGTGGACTTGTTTACGTGGAATGCAATCTCGGAATACTTATTACTGAACAACTTTCAGGACTACGAAGTGTTTGAACTTCTCGGCAAAGGTGGTTTCGCCAGTGTCTATCGAGCGAAATGTATACGAACGGGATTATATGTCGCAATCAAAATGGTAAGCATTTTCCCGCCCCCGTTCCGGCTCGGTGCATATCCAATTTGCGATATGATGAAGTACCGAGCAAAGCGCTTCGGATTGCACGGGCTGTGAATTTATATTAGTTTCTTTCAAACCGTAGATCGACAAAAAGTTGATGCAATCAGCTGGGATGGCGAACAGAGTACGACAAGAAGTGAGCATTCATTCAAGGCTCAAGCATCCATCTATTTTGGAGCTTTTTACGTTCTTCGAAGATGCCAACTTTGTGTATCTTGTATTGGAACTGGCGGAAAATGGGGAGCTGCAGCGATACTTGCGGGATACTAAAAAGACGTTCAACGAGTATGAGGCTGCTTCCGTTCTGAAACAGGTTGTTGAAGGACTGCTATATTTACATTCACATCACATACTGCATCGGGATATGTCTCTAGCAAATTTGTTGCTAACAAAGCATATGACGATCAAAATTTCGGATTTCGGATTAGCCACACAATTGTCTCGTCCGGATGAGAAACATATGACACTCTGTGGAACTCCCAATTATATATCACCGGAAGTAGCTTCCCGAGCATCACACGGCCTTCCTGCTGACGTTTGGGGACTGGGATGCATGTTGTATACATTTTTGGTTGGCAGACCACCTTTTGATACGAATGGTGTGAAATCTACGCTAACGAAGGTCGTAATGTCAAATTATACTATGCCTCCTAATATATCGCAAGAAGCTCGAGATTTGATCGATAAATTGCTGAAGAAAAATCCTGCGGAGCGAATGAAGTTAGAACATGTTTTGGACCATCCATTCATGCGGAAAGCTATGTCGTTTGGAAACTATTGTCCTGGTGGGACACTTTCGTCAACAGACAGTGGTATTTTGACTATCTCAAGTAACGGAGACAATCGATCAAACATTCCTTCGAATTATAGCAATGACCGATTCCAGCCGCCGTTCGGTCAGCAAATGCCTCTTCGCTATCAACCTATTAGTGAACACGAACAAGATTTCCAGGAAAGTATACTGCCGCCACGACCACAATCATTGTCCCAGAAGCAAACCTCCGATTTTTACTCCGGAGTCAAATACGACCATGGGCAACCGCCCTGTTTCACTCCTCAAATGAACCAAATATCGCTCCTGCAGCAGTTCAACAGTCTTGAGCTGATGGAGAAATATAACATTAACAAAGCGGAGATCGCTAGTGTTGGCCGTTCTGCTTCGACGGCCAGTTCGGATTTGGTTTCCATGCATCAACATCAGCAGCAGCTACAGTATCAGCAGATCCCTAATAATACTAACTCGAATGCAAAACCAAATTCGATTTCAATGTTGTATCAGTTTTCTGGTGAACAGAATCAGCCGCAGCAGACGGATTACTACGAGTATATTGACGGCAAGGAAAATAGTCGAGTGAATGAAGGAGGAGCACAGCAAGTCAAATGCGGATCATTATACCCAGGGAATTATGTAAGTATCAAGCTGAAAATATTCATTCATGATATCAACATTCTGGAATATTCTAATTCAATTAAAAAATCGTTTGCAAGGTTGCAAACACGCTTCATCTCGGTTGTATTTACGAAGTTATTTGCAACGTTTTTTCAATATCTTCGAAAGTGTTTAGTTCGAATTTGATAGTTCAACTCCCGATAGCAAATTTATGCATAAAATGTCTCCGGGATATCCAATATCCAAATCAGATATGATTACGATAATTCTCTAAATAATCTAATAACATAAATAACTGTTGCTGCTATGAATCCGGAGAGTACCAAACGCAAAAAAAGGAGTCATTCAGAACGATCAGAACCCACGACATCATCATATATAATTGTTGCCCATGATTCAAAGTCCAACAATACCAACCTGAGTGCCATGCTCAATCAAAGCTATCGTTTCATCTTCAGAATCAAAACAGAGAGGGACGCAAATAAATCAGCTCGAAGTCATGAGCCTAAAATACGAGATAGGTTTTATATGTGATATAAACGCAAGGTTGACGTAGAACTACCGTTGGTTAAGTAATCATTTGTTTGAAGTTGCCTCATTAATCAATTTACAATGAGTGATTGGATATTTAGAGAATTTGCTAACCGTTATTCTCGTAAGTGTTTGAGTGGATCAGTGGATCGATCCTTTCCAGGACTACCAGTCAGTTCAAAAGAGTCTTATGTTATGTACTTCCCTGTGCCAGTTGTAATTCAATATTATATTTCAATTGGTACAGAGAAGTACATAAAATTAGACTCTTGAGCGGATTGGTGGGCCAGTGGCTTTGTAGAAGCTACTGAAGATGGTTGATACATAATTATTTCTTGTTCTCGTGAGGACAGTACACGAGATATATGTTCTTATCGTCAGTATGTATCTCTGCTTCTAGCTTCAACAACCACCATAATATATATTTTTCAATGCATAAAATCATCAAACTTTACGTGCGATTCAGTACACAAACTCTGCATTTTACAGTATGAAAACCAACGATGTACGGAACCTATTAGCGAATTCGTTTTTGTTCAGTTTCAACCTCAGTGCCGCACTAACTGCTGTCAAAACGTTTTTTAAATCACTCAGTTTCGCATTCAGTGTCGCACTAGTTCGCCCCGAAAGCTGTTAGTTTCGCACTGAGATGTTTTACGGGTAGGCACTCGGGTTCACCAATACAACTATACTGAACTGTCAAGATCCGAGTATTGTTTTGGAAAATCTAAAAATAAAGCCTATGAAAATGCAAAACCTGCTACTTTTGCTTTTGTATTATTGGAATCGTAATCCAATTCGGATTATGATTTTCAGGAGTATATTCGAGTAGACGGCATTAAGCTATGTGTATTTTCATTGGGAGGCGATGAGGCAATGATGGATATTCAAGTGGAATAAACCTGCTTTCAAAATCAAAATTATGAATGAAAATTTACTTTAACGTATCGAATATTTATTTTATGTGATGAAATAAGAGGTTTTACCGATATCGCAGAAACATATTAAACGAAAATTGTGTCTAATGATGATTTTATATTATAATAGTAATTATTTGTGGAACAAACAGGAAATGCATCGACAAATGGTTAAGTGAGTGTCAGAACTACATGTATTAGGTAATCAAACAATATGAAGTAAAAATTTTCATTCAAACTTTTATATTTTTACACTGCACTTGGCCCTTCTGATCTGATAGAGAATAATTTACCTCCCAAGCACTAATATCGCCACCAGACGTCGACACTGTACATTTGTCATCGCAAATATAAACAAATCAGACTATAGAACGCACACCAACAAACCACCCCATTCGTGAAACTGAAAATGTTTTTTTTATTACAGAGTCAGATTGGCATTGACTCAGTTTTAAAAAATTCGCTATATGTAAGCTTCCGCACCAGTAAACTCAAAGCTCACGTCAACATTCAACATTGACACTGTTGCTTTTAACAAACAATGCGGTCTTTTTCATATGGTGAAATGTTCTCTATGTTAACATTTCGTATTCTCCGCTATCGAATCTATAGCCAATGGTACCATTTGTATGCAATCTGTATAGAATTATCATCGATAATTCGTCTTTCACTAGAGGCTACGACCAGATCGGCTGTAGAATAGAAACGGGAATCAGTGCTTTGGTAAGCGAATGTGAACATTTTACACCAGCTTCACAATTACGAGGACCATTCAGAAATAATTGTCAGTAAAATCGCCAAAAATCGAAAAATACATTTATTCAAAAAATTCAATTACAGGCTTTCAAAGTACTTCCCTTCTGATGAAATACACGATTCCCAGCGAGTTTTCCACTTTTGGAAGGTCTGATAAGAGAAGTTTCCTGCGAGTTTCTTGAAAATTGCCTCCGATGCTTTTACTACTGATATATTCTTGGTGAATCGACGGCCTCTAAGGTGTTTTTTCAGCTCAGGAAACAACGAAAAATCACAGGGAGCCAAATCTGGGGAGTAAGAAGGGTGTGGCATAACTTGAATGTCATTTTTCTCCAGGTTTTCTGATATTCGTTCTATACTAATAGACCTTTCTGTTTGCACCATATTCTCAGGGTGGCCACCCATTCGGGAAATGCGGGAAATGCGGGAAAAAGTCGGGAATTGTTCCACGAAGTCGGGATTTTTTTTTGTGCAGTGTTTTTTAGGCTCTCTAATAAGTTACTGCATGTGTTTTAGCGCATTACGACTTTCTAAGCAGTGTGAATCTTAGTTTTTCAAAAAATCATGTCGGCGAGGTAAGGAAACAAGAGAAGAATAAGCTTAAGGAAAGGCATCCATGCTTTAAACGGAGTTTTGCATTAGTTTTCCGGTCAAAGATGTACGAGATTGTCGCACATGCTATGGAATATAGGCTGCTGGAACTTAAATTGATTTTTTGTGTTATCTCAGCATCGACAGTTAAATAGTTTTTGCGTAAATGACAGACAGAGGCACCGATGGTGATGGTGAGACCTGTTATGAAGAAAATTATGAAATCCGAACGACTGAAAGTGTCTAAATCACCTCACAGAAACCATTCTACTGCTACCTGGAAGTATTAAAATTGGATTTGCAACGAAATCCGCAATCAACAAGCAAGGAAGTCCGCGAAGTTTCCGATGAAATTGTCCTAATATTTCGTACCAGCTATCGTGAGTTCTACTGTGGCTTTTTAAAGAAATTGTTTATACAATCCCTTTTGACATATCGCACGCGTTACCTAACGTGTATTAACTCGAATGTGATTTTCAACCTTTCGGATATAACGAAGAAACGGACGGAGTTATGCTTGGAAGTTTTCGTCGATGAACAACATTTACCCGGCGTTTGTGCAGATGAAATAAAGAATGAGTATGGACAATTGTGTCCAACGTCTTCTGCTGAAATTGTATTTTCTGCATATCAAATAAAAGATCAAAGATTGCATATTTCTTGGATGGAAATTATCGCTCAGTCGCAGAAGGAGCTTCCAATTTTGACCTTGTTTGTGAAAAAAGTTCTGAACCTATCGCATGGTAATGCATCATTGAAGAGAGAGGATTTTCTTTGAAAGGCACGAACGAGGCTGAAAACTCGAAGATGTTGGTTGACACTCAGAAAAATGCAGGCTTGATGGTAGAGAAAATTAAATGCTCAAAAAATGTTGAAAGTTGAACTGGATTTGAAATAACGCTCAATGAACATAATACGTTTAATTCAACTTCTTTTCTCATGGTTTTCTTATGGCATCCAATAGAAATATTCGTATCAATGAAAAAAACAAGATTTTTTTTAACAAGATAGATGTTCTGTGTAATTTTATTATGGATTTTAGGGTCAACTCAAGAACTGATCATAGAAGGTATCCGGGAAATGCTCGGAATATGTTTGGATGTGACCAATGAAGTTCTGATCAGTTACTCTAATAAATGATTTTTTTTTTAATTCGAAGTAAGTAGAGGTGGGGTAGATCTGATACGTTTGAAAGCGATTCAGGTCCCAGATACATATATTCCAGAAACAATTCCGTCCGTATCTCCTGAATCCAGTATCCAAGCAAAAATCTGTTGCTGAGATACACACCGTCCATTTTATTGTCACATGCCGAACTTGGAAACATAAAGTAAATAAAAATCATTTGCAATTCGGGTTTAAAAATCAATTTTTAACTAACGAAACGACACAGTATTATTAAAATTCATTTCTGTGAGTTCTGTGAGAATTGAAATTGGGTGGCCACCCTGTATTCTGTATCGTGTTGATATTGACCTCAGTGCAGGAGGTTCTGGGCCTTCCTCCGTGAGGAATCAATTCACCCGACCATTTTTGAGGCTTGAGTACCATCGAATAGTTGTTCTTTGGCTCATACAAAGTTCACCATAAGCCTCTTCCATCATATCGACCGTTTCTGGCGCGGATTTACCCAAGCGATGGCAAAATATTATCGCACAACTTTGGTCATTTTTTAACGTCGCGTCACACATAACGAAAACTTCGGGGGCGAGAACCAACACGATCCAACACGATTTCAAAACACATATACTCATCCGCTAAAAAACGAGTGTAGGGACAATACTGACAGCTGTTTTGGAAACAAAAAAAACACGCTCTACACGCCCCGAGGTTATTTCAATAGTAACCAGTGTTGCTTATTCAAAAAAAAAATCACTGACAGTTGTTTTTGAATGCTCCTCGTATAAATACATGGATTTCCGTGCGAACACTCGCTTATATACAGATTTGTGTGTGGTCAAGAGTATTTCTTCAAAGTTATTTTTAAGTAATTGAAACAACTTTATCGGGTCGATAAGTAGCAAGCATATAACTTTTGGACATTTTATTTTTCGAATAACATGATTATTATATAGGGTCTCTTAGATGAAACGCTCACGCAACAAATTTCAATAACTTCTACAGAAGTGAACCGATTTTTATTAAAAAAAAAAACGAAAATAAAGCTTATTTTAGGACATTTTCGATGTGACCAACCCTTTTTTCGATAACGCGTTTTAAACGGTGAACAAAATTCTTCATGCACAACTCTAACATTACGACTTCGATGCTGTTGAAAATCCGAGTTATTTCTTCTTCAAGTTCCCCCAAATTTTGTGGTTTATTAACATAGCAACGGTCCTTCACGTATCCCCAGACGAAGTAATCGACGACGAGAAATGTTGAAATTCTTACCATAAGAGGACAATGTTTCATTAAGGCTTCGGTTGCTCAAGTAATACGATTTCACTAAAAATACACGTTATTGTAAATTGCACATCTTGACGCTAAAAACCATCTGATCAGACTGAACGAGTAGCCGAATATTATCGCCCCGAAGTGGGGAATGCAGTGTTATCATGGACGGAGCGAGAAAATAATTTTATCAGGAGCTATTCGATTTTTTTGCGTGAGCGTTGAATCTGAAAGACCCTGTACCACTAGTGATGTCGTTTTGAATTATCGATTAATTAACCGATTACTAATCGAACGGTTAACGCGCAATCAATAATCCATGAACAGAGACGAGATTTATCAGATCATTATTCGTTTTTCATTGTTGTTATTGTTTTTATTGTAGTTAGTGTGCGATTCAATGTATTAGTATTCGATTAATCGAATACATACTATTCGATTTATCGAAAACTGACTACAAATACCGATTATTAATCCAATCCAACAATTTGCCTCCATTAATCTATTGAAAATTCCGAAGGAAAACACTCGTACTGCCACTGCAGTTCTTTTAGTAGTTAGTATGCGATTGATCGAATAATCGAAACGACATCACTACATACCTCTTCGTTGGGCAGGGAAAGAATAATTAACGCTCAAAGAAGGAATCCACCCCTCTTCGGAAATACCCCCTTCTCGCCAATTAGGATCATCGATCGATTGCGGCATTCAGATACGTTTGTTATTATAACTGCTTGCTATGGTGAAATATTCTCTACCCCATCTTTATATAGAAAAGAGAGTTTTTCCCACGTACGTATAACTCATCATCATGGGAGAACGGCTGATCAGATCTACGTCGTCCATATGATTTGTGACTTTGTCTTCACCCAAATTAGAATGATAGAGTACTTTGGAAAATATTTAAGATGATTAGAAAAATTCGAAAAAATTGACTATGCATATCTTTATATATAAAAGAGAGTTTTTCCCACGTACGTATAACTCATCATCACGGGAGAATGGCTGATCAGATCTACGTCGTCCATATATTTTGTAAGTTTTTCTTCACCCAAATTAGAATTATAGAGTACTTTTGAAAATATTAGAGATCATTAGAAAAATTCGAAAAAAAATGACTACATCTTTATATATAAGAAGGATATTTAAAATAAAAAGGAAAAATTCGGAAATAAGAGGTACGCATATGTATGTTTCGCTGTGAAAATCATCATTCAGATCAATTTTGCAGATCTGAACGAACGACAAACTCTCTTGAAGTATATTCGTTGTTTTTACCAACCAAAATATTTTCTAGAAATACATTATATGGCAGAACAACGTTTGTCGGGTTAGCTAGTATTATATATTTCGTATTCTCCGATATCGCAGTCGTAGCCAATGGCACCATTTGTATCGAATTATTATCGTACTTCGTTTTCCGCTAAAGGCTCCGTTCGATCCTGCGGCAGAAACAAGATTGGGAGAGAAGATCATTTTGCATTAGTAAAAAAAAGGGAACATTCTACACCCGCTTCAGAATCGCAACTAGATGTATTTACTTCCTTTCTTCCTTCCTTCCTTCTTTCCTTCCTTGTTTGATAGTAGAGATTTCTGCAGTTCTTCTGTAGACTTCTTCTAAACTCCTGCATTTCAATCATCTCTAGTCCTGAGAATGGCGCTTGTGTAAAGAAACTCTACTCCATTACTTCTCCTTCACCTGCCTCGAAAAAGACACCTCATTTTCATTCGTCAGCAAACCGTGTCCGCTCCCACAAAAATCAAACGACGTTCTTGAGGTATTTCCGAGTGGGTACCAGCTTATATACAGATTAGTGCGATTCCGATAGCCTGCTTTAAAAGTTTTATTGTTATGCTATTGAAACAATTTTTCGGATGAATAAGTAGCGAGCATATAACTTTTAGACATTTTATCTTTACAATATAATGATTACTATACAATTTCATTGAGTCGGAAAAGAGTTATTAACGCTTAAAAAGGGAATCGATTCCTTCTCTAAAATACCAAGCGCAATACAGAATAGTGTGATTTCAATAGCCTGTTTTCAAAGCAATTATTAAGCTATAGAAATAAGTTTCCGGGTCAATAATTAAGAAGCATAGAACTCTTGGACATTTTTGTCCTCCGAAATAAGTGATTACCATACCACTCCGTTCAGCCGGCAAAGATGTATTAACGTTCAAAACCTTGCACTCCAAGTGTATCACTCTCCTTTTTGAAAGGCCAGCTTTCAGAACGTATTATTCTAACACGAGTAGAGCGACATTTTGAGGCGACTCAAGTGAGCTATTTTTCACCTATGGTTTCCCAGCATGGTGCAACTGTACATGAACTCATCGCAGAAAACAACAAATCGAATAAAATCGTTTCCTGAAATTGATGTTAAACTTTTCCATCCCACCGAGGATCTTCATAGACTAGCAGGGATCAGCCAAATCGATGACTGGATACACAGCCTGTTGCCTGCACTTTGGACAAGTTGCATCTCATCCCCGAACCCCTTACTGTAGAGCATCTCTCCATCGCTGATGTGATATTAATTTTTTTCTCTAACTATTCATTTTACTTTTTATAATTGTAAAGGTTTTTTATGTTACTAAGCTTTCCTTTAATGTTATTATTGCACACAAGTACATACTTGGAATAACCATCATATTCTGAAAGATTATATACTGTTGAAAAAAAAAATCCAAATCTCAGAGCTAAAGAATATTAAATCTTGAATATATTCAAGATAATGAATACAGGTAAACTTCGATATAACGTACCCTCGTTATAACGTACCCTCGATATAACGTACATTTTACCTCGATATAACGTACAAATGATCGAAGTCCAAAAAAAATATTTTTTAAAAATATTTTTTTTCTGAAAGAACAATAAATTATCTGTATTTTGATACTAAAGCTTGTGTTGTAACATTAATCAATCCCGAAATACTACTGTTTTGTGATTCCGGATTCTAAATGAATCAAACTTCAATCAACTGAACAAAGGGAAACATCATGAGAAAAGTGGGCTTCGTCTTCTTATTGATTTTATTCATCAACCTTACTCAAACAGCAACACAATGAAGTAATATAAGCTACGTTTCAGAGTTCTTTATTATGCTTCGATATAAGGTACATTTCGATACAACGTACATTTTTGAAAGCAAAATGTACGTTATATCGTAGTTACCCTGTAAATGAAAATGAAAACGAAAATAATTTAACTAATTATTTTTATTTTCAAAGGACTTTCTTGGAGATTTCCACCCAAGAGACAATCATCATGTTCCCCAGAATGCTTCGAAACAGCCAAGCCCCGAGAAGCGACCCAAGAAACACATCGACGTTCCTCCACTGAACACGGCACGTCTCCATCCCAACCGTCATAAAACAAAGAATGCAATTCTTAGCATCTTACCGAGCGGAGAGGTCGTTCTGGAATTCGTGAAGCACAAAACACGCTACAAGGAGGATCGTGTGATGGACGTTTGCCGGATATCATCGGATGGGCTACGATTTATCTTGTACCACCCGGATGGTGGAAAGGGAGTAGCGGTCAAAGATGAACCTCCGGATTTGCCTCCGTCTGGGGCGGACAGCATCTTCAGCTACGAGAGCTTGCCGGAGAAGCACTGGAAAAAGTATATCTACGCGGCACGGTTTGTGCAAATGGTGAAGGCAAAGACCCCGAAAATAACGTACTACAGCCCGAAAGCAAAATGCCAATTAATGGAGACGCTTGAGGATTACGAAGCTAGCTTCTATAGTGGTAGGTTGAAGCACAATTCCCGTAAAATTTTACAACTGCTGATGAACTGTTCGATTGTTTGCAGGAACGAAAATTGTAAAATCCCCACAGGAAGGTGTTAAAATTGTGGATAGTAGCGGTAGTACCATCAAAGATATTGGAAATCTGATCCCATCGTTGAATAGGGAATATCAACATTTCCAAGAATCCTTCGAGCACTCTCGCAACATTGAGAGGACCCTCGCTGCAATCCACACTGGAGCTACATTCCCCCTTATCATAGGACGACGTCCAGAAAATGCTTCCTCGGCGAATCAGAATCATTTGCTCTCTAACATTTCAAATCCCCAAACCCCTTCAACACCCCATCAACTTTCATCGTTCGCAATGTCCATCGGCTCCCACGCATCACACCATCGACGACCAGCGCTTGCGACCAAACCAGTTGGTAATTTCTCGAATGTTGCTACCAAAAAGTGCACCGTTCCCGGCGTCGGCTCTGCGGTTCAGCTGTCACAGGGAGTCATACAGGTGCAATTCCTAGACGGTGCCAGCCTTTCACTGATACCGATTGAACAGGGTGGTGGAGTAACGTTCTCACCTAGCGCAGGAAGTCCCCTACAGCACTACTCATCGCAGGATGATGCCTCGCTGCCGCAAGCACTGCGAGAAAAAATTGACCGGATGCCACTGATATTGCGACAGCTGAACGCTGCACCAGCGCCATCGATCCCCTTCAACTTCCTGGAGGGAACCCCTCGGACGCCGGTTACTAGGTTCTTGCGGTGATTCAAATTCAATCGTTAATTTGACCAACGAAGCTCTCTATACATATATCTAAGGAGTTATTCCGTTTACGGGCAGAATTTTTATTGTTACAGTGAACGAATGTTGGGCGTACATTGTATGTAATATAAAATCCGTTCTATTTTATAGTTGAACTGTGCTAATGTAATTTATTATATATTTTATTGGACAGATCGTGGATTTTATCACTTGAGAACGGAAAGAAAGGGGTCCAACTTAATTATAAACTACATTTTAAAATAACTTCACCAGGGCCACTCGAGAAATCTGGACGATTTAGTATGTATTCAGATGATTCCATTTCACCATATCAAAATTCGAACTAAATATTGTTTATATATGTGTTCAATCAAATGAGTGATTGACCTTTGTTTATTATAGAGAGGCTTTTAAATACAAAATATTAGGTTGGGGAAAAGATTATCCATTATTTTCTCGATAGCTGGCTTTAGTGATCATTATCTTACGTAATATCGATCATACAATTTCAAGTATAGGCTCGTTGTTGACATTTCACACTAAAAAAATCTTTTTCTTTTTTTGTTTGTTTCATTCAGTTGTGAGTTACAAGGTGTTAACAATGGAGGTCAACATAGAGGCATTTTACATTTTACACTTTTCTTTCATAAATGTGAAAATGCAAGCCAGGCCGCTGAAATAGTGAATGGTGTTTAAGGTGTCGATACTGCAACAGTAAAATACGTGCAACTTAATTTATTCTTCAATTTTTTTTTGTTTTTTTTTGGCAGACTTATCTTACTTCTTAACTAGGCGAACCTAGCCAGAATATTTACCTGCCTCCGGGCTTCTGAATGCCAAAGAGGGACTAAGGTCTGCGGAATGCACGTATCTGCATGCTCGTGCTGTTTCAGTACTGACCTAGGAATTGTCGGACAATCGCGCAGGTGCAAAGGATGACCGACTTTTGGATGCCGGCATATTCCTTCTCCATGTTCAACACCTTAAACGCTTCCAGAAGATTCTTCGGGACAGTTCCAGTTCCAGAGAGAACGACTGGAGCAATTTTTGGGACCTCGCTTAGCCCTCATAATTCTTTGAGTTCCACGGCCAATGGGCGGTACTTCCAAATTTTGCGATCGTGGGTCTCCGCCAGATTTTGTTAATTTTTTTTACTTTTATTTTAGTACAATACACTAAATTAATATCACTACTGTCAAAAAATGGACCGTTTGAAGCTAGCGATTGCCCAGAAACTTTCAGAATTGGCCAACAGAAGAGATGTTGTGTTCCATCAGGACAACGCAAGATCACACAATTCCTAGAGCTTTTTTGGGATGTTTTAAGGGGGAACCTCTAGAAGGTCTAGAAGGTCGGAAAATAATTAATTTTCTTGATCTTTTTACGGAGGTTACGATTAACATGAAGTGTTCGGGTATTTTGGTTATTGTTAAGGTATATTTGAAAATGTATTTTCCTTCTTCAGGATGCACGAATAATGATTAACGGAGTGTCGTAGGAGAAATTCCAATGAATATTTTGAAACTTCAGGACAATATTTAAAGCGTTACATTGGGATTATCGAAAATTCGAAAAATTGCCAAAATGGTGGCAATTTTTGTTAAAAAAGAATTATTATTTATAAAAAATCGTTGTTCAGAAGCTCTTAAAAATCGAAAAAATGAGATATCGAAAAACGGCTAGATAATCCATTTTTACATGCTGATAAAAAATTTCAGCAAAATCGATCGAGTAGATCCTGAGATATCGATACCAAAACATGGTTTCGAGAAAAACGCGTTTCAAAATTTGTACAACAATGCAATATCCCTTGAGGTGACTTCATACTTTTGGCTGTAACTTTCCAATGAAAAATCCTTTTAGGACATCATTTCTGAGGATTCGCTATCCAACTCTTGACGAGTAAAGTTCAGTGTCGGTATTGTGCGTTGCCACTTTTACTATTGTGCTATTGGTATAGTGTACGAGTGAAGGTCATTGCTGTCCGCTTTCGAATTGACCTTTTGTGAAGTGGAACAAAGGAAGCAGCGCTCTTGCAGCCCTTGGCGGCTGTTGAACATCGGCATAACGGGATCGCCATCGTGTGGCTGTCGTTAACGGGAATTATCATCGCGTGACCGTGTGAGCTATTCTTGCGCTATTGTGTTGATCCATAGCGCGTAGCCTCTGTCTCTCCCTGGTTAGGGCAGTAGAGCGCAGTATCGGAACAACTTTTATATTAAGGTACACATATTTAATATTAATATTATTATTCAACTCATATGTTCATTGCTTAACATTATCATCATAATTTTTTTTGTTTGTTTTGTTATTTTTTTTTGAGATTATTGTTAAAATCAATAATAGATTAAAAATAAGACACAAATTTTTGTAAAATGGAGAATAGTGGAGAATCTCCAGAGATGGAGATCTCCGATAATGAATCCCATACAAGATCTGGGAAAAACATAAACGAGTCCCTCAAAAAGAAGATAATTCTTCTGGGGACGAATCTGCTCATCCTTCCAAACCCCCCTCTAAGAAAATAGCAAGCCTCCCTTCTGAACCCACTGTTACTTCCACTCCCCCTCTCTCATCATCGATTTCGCTTCCCCCTTCTGATGTTTCCGATCCAACCCAATCCTCGTCCTCGTCCTCGTCTTCTCCCTCTGTTGTCTCCGCTCCACGTGTCAGAATTTATCCAGAAGATGCACCTGGAACTGGCCCTTGGGTTGTTTTCCTCCGGCCAAAACCAAAAGGAAAAAGCCTTAACGTGATTCAGATCATGAAAGATCTGGCCAGATACTCTTCTGTATCTGAAATTCGCAGGGTTAGACCGAACAAATTGCGGGTTGTCGTGAATGAACGGAAACACGCAAACGAGATTGTTGCTGACCAACACTTCACTCTCGAATATAGAACATTTATACCCTCCCATAACGTAGAAATTGAGGGGGTGATAACTGAAACGGGTCTGACGAGCGAACAAATAAAAAAAGAAGGAAAAGGCAAGTTCAAGAAGCTTCCCTCAATGGAAGTAAAGATCTTGGACTGTCGCCAACTCGGGAAACTCTCCCATGATGGGGACCAAACTAAATTTACGCCGTCAGACTCGTTTCGAGTCACCTTTGCTGGTGCTGCCCTCCCTGACTACGTTATGGTGGACAAATTGAGACTACCTGTGCGACTCTTCGTGCCAAAGCCCATGACTTGCAACAAATGCAAGTCAGTTGGTCACACTTCAGATTATTGTGCCAACAAGGAGCGCTGTGCCACTTGCGGGGAGCAACATGAGAGGAAATCCTGCAGTGCGACTGAACATAAGTGTCCATATTGCGGAGGATCCCCACACGCGCTCTCAGCTTGTGAAACTTACAAGAGTCGCTGGGAGAAATAGAAGCGCTCTTAAAAGGAACACTCGAAGCGCACTTCTGCGGAAATTTTAAAGGGCGCTTCTCCACTGGCCCAACAACAACAACAACCAATCTCAATACACAATATTTTTTCCACGTTGCCAGTTGATGAAATGGAAGCGGATACAGCTAGCGGGGGCACACCGTTTATTTTCAAAGGGAATCCCCGGCGCAAAAATGTGACCACTCCCAAAGTTCAAGAACAAGTCCCCCCGGTGATACCCCCAGTTAGCTTGCCTAAAAAATCGAGTGCAGCGGACAAGCAAAATCAGGTTCCTCCTGGCTTCCGTGGGAATAGTTCACCTTCGAACGACCCAGCACTCGAGGGGACATCAAAAACCCCAACTGTCCCTGTTTTTCCGTCCAACTCAACTTCCCAATCGGGATTTATAAAGTTGTCTGACCTTTTGGATCAAATCTTCAAGTGTTTTAATGTTTCCGACTCCATCAGAACCATTGTCATCTCAATGCTTCCAGTATTAAAGACAATTTTACAGCAATTGATGCAAACATGGCCCCTCCTTGCAATGATTATCTCTCTTGATGTCTAATTTAGATAGAGAGGTCGGAGATATCACTGTTTTTCAGTGGAATTGTCGTAGTCTTATCCCTAAATTGGATACATTCAAATTTTTAATTCATAACTTCAATTGTGATGTTTTTGCTCTGTCCGAAACTTGGCTTTCTTCGCGAGATGATATCTCTTTCCACGATTTTAAAATTATACGCTTGGACCGTGATGACAGATACGGAGGGGTGCTATTGGGGATCAATAAGTGCCACTCATTTTTTCGAATTGACCTTCCACCTATTGGAGGGATCGAAGCTGTTGCTTGTCATGCAAACATCAGAGGCAAAGACCTCTGTATTGTCAGCTTGTATTGGCCTCCGAGAGCTGCGGTTAGCCACAAACAACTTGATGACATGTGCTCACTCCTTCCTGAGCCACGATTGATCTTAGGAGACTTCAACTCTCACGGAACTGCCTGGGGGGAACAGTACGACGACAATCGTTCATTGTGGATATATGACCTTTGTAACAACTTCAATATGACCGTTTTGAACACTGGGGAAACAACACGTGTGCCTAAACCTCCTGCTAACCCAAGTGCTCTTGACCTCTCGCTTTGCTCGAAGAATTCACTATCGTTAGATTGCAAGTGGAATGTAATCCAGAACCCCAACGGTAGTGATCACTTGCCAATCAAAATTTCCATCACCATTGGGTCGAATTCTTCTGAATTTATAAACATGGCATATGACCTCACAAGACACATTGACTGGAAAAAATATGCGGACGCGATTGCTCTAGCCATCAATTCCAGAGATGGTTTACCTCCATTGGAGGAGTATAACTTCCTTTCTCGTTTGATCTATGATAGCGCGGTTCGCGCTCAAACGAAACCCATCCCAGGTTCCACTATTCGTCGAAGGCCTCCCAATCTATGGTGGGATAGCATATGTTCCAAGCTTTATGTAGAAAAATCGAATGCATTTAAAGCTTTTCGAAAACGTGGAACCCCTGAAAATTTTCAGACGTATTTGGACCTTGAAAATCAATTTAAAAACTTAATCAAAGGGAAAAAACGTGCTTATTGGCGAAATTTCGTGGGAGGTTTGTCACGAGAAACGTCAATGAAAAAATTATGGAAAGTGGCTCGAAACATGAGAAATCGCTCTTCAACGAATGAAAGCGAAGAATATTCACATCGATGGATTTTGAATTTTGCACGGAAGGTTTGTCCTGATTCCGCTCCTGTGCAAAAAATTGTTCCACCAAAATTGATATACCACAAGATAGGTGCGATCTTGATTCCGAGTTTTCGATGGTAGAATTCTCTCTTGCTCTCCTTTCATGTGACAATTCTGCTCCGGGATCGGATAGAATTAAGTTCAACTTGCTCAAAAATCTCCCTGATGTGGCAAAACATCGCTTGTTGAACTTATTCAATCGGTTTCTGGAGCATAATATTGTTCCAGATGATTGGAGACAAGTACGAGTTATAGCTATTCAAAAACCCGGAAAACCCGCGTCCGACTTCAATTCGTACCGCCCAATAGCAATGCTGTCTTGTATACGGAAATTGTTGGAGAAAATGATCTTGTTTCGCCTTGATCGATGGGTTGAAACGAATGGCCTACTTTCAGATACACAATATGGGTTCCGCAGGGGCAAGGGGACGAATGATTGTCTTGCGTTGCTTTCTTCAGAAATTCAAATGGCTTACGCCGAAAAAAAACAAATGGCTTCAGTATTCTTGGACATAAAGGGGGCCTTTGATTCTGTTTCAATAGAGGTTTTGTCAGACAAATTACACTCTCGGGGTCTGCCGCCTCTATTGAATAATATGTTATACAACTTGCTTTGTGAGAAACATTTGAACTTTTCTCACGGAGATTCGGCAGTAAGTCGGGTCTCTTACATGGGCCTCCCCCAGGGCTCATGTTTAAGCTCCCTTTTGTACAACTTCTATGTAAGTGACATCGACAATTGCCTTACACAAAATTGCAGCCTAAGACAACTTGCAGATGATGGAGTGGTGTCGGTCGTAGGATCAAACGAATCCGACCTGCAAGGACCCTTACAAGATACTTTGAACAATTTTTCAACCTGGGCCATTGGGCTAGGGATCGAATTCTCCACGGAGAAAACAGAGATGGTGGTTTTTTCTAGGAAGCATAGACCAGCAAAACCAAAGCTTCAACTTTTGGGTAAACCGATCACTCATGCTATGTCATTCAAGTATCTTGGGGTCTGGTTCGACTCCAAATGTACTTGGGGGGCCCATATTAGGTATCTGAGTAAAAAATGTCAACAAAGAATAAACTTTCTCGTACAATTACCGGCACCTGGTGGGGAGCCCATCCCGAAGATCTTATTATGTTGTATCGAACAACTATTCTCTCAGTGATGGAGTATGGCAGTTTCTGTTTTCAATCAGCTGCCAAAACACACCTCATTAAACTCGAGCGAATTCAGTATCTTTGTCTCCGTATTGCGTTGGGATGTATGCCCTCAACGCATACCATTAGTCTCGAGGTTTTGGCAGGCGTACTCCCACTAAAAGATCGCTTCAATTTATTATCTCTTCGGTTCCTCATCCGGTGTAAGGTTATGAATCCATTGGTGATCGGAAATTTTGAGCAATTGATCGAGCTAAATTTTCATTCTGGATTCATGAGTTCATATCATGAATTCACCTCTATGAAAGTTGTTCCTTCTTCGTATATTCCCAACCGTGTTTGTTTTCCTGACTACATCAATTCCTCTGTACATTTCGATCTGTTCATGAAAGAGAAAATCCATGAAAATCCAGATTATCTTAGATTGGGGTTCGTTCCTACGATCTTCAATGCAAAGTATGGGCGTATCAATTGTGATAATATGTACTTTACTGATGGGTCCTCTATGAATGAGTCCACAGGATTTGGAGTGTTCAACGTATTTTTTAGCACCTCACACAGTCTTCAGAATCCTTGCTCGGTATATATTGCTGAATTGGCAGCGATATACTGGGCGCTGGACAGCGTCGCCTCAAGACCTGTTGAACACTATTACATTGTAACGGATAGTCTTAGCTCTGTCGAAGCTATCCGTTCAGTGAGGCCTGAAAAGCACTCGCCGTACTTCCTTGAGAGAATACGACAAATTTTGAGTGCTTTATCCAGACGCTGTTATGTCATTACCTTTGTCTGGGTCCCTTCACATTGCTCAATTCCGGGTAATGAGAGGGCTGACTCATTGGCAAAGGTAGGTGCAATTGAAGGCGATGTATATCAGCGTCAAATCGCCTTCAATGAATTTTATTCTTTAGTTCGCAAAAATACCATCGCTAACTGGCAACGCAAGTGGAATGAAGATGAATTGGGCCGGTGGTTTCACTCGATTATCCCTAAGGTTAGCCTCAAACCGTGGTTCAAAAGTCTGGACTTGAGTCGGGACTTTATTCGCACCTTCTCCCGACTCATGTCCAATCACTGTTCGTTAGATGCACTACTCTTCCGTTCCAATCTTGCCAGCAGCAATCTCTGCGTTTGTGGCCAAGGTTATCACGACATCGAGCACGTTGTTTGGTCGTGCGAGGTGTATCTGGTCGCCAGATCGAATTTAGAAAACTCCCTTCGGGCCCGAGGAAGACAGCCCAATGTGCCGGTGAGAGATGTGTTGGCTCGGTTAGACCTTGATTACATGTCCCATATATATGTTTTCCTTAAAGCTATAGATCTTCGTGTGTGATTGTCCCTACATCCTTATACCCTCCTTTCCTTCCTTTGCGGGTAATTCGTCCCCTTGCTATGAATAGTGGAATAAGTTGAAATGTAAATAAACTATAGATATACGAATAGATTTAAGAATTGAGTGTTCATCAACATTGTTACAATTTCCTTATATCCCATCCTTCTCCTAAAAATATGTCACCCTTCTAAACTCGAGTACACCGCGAGTAATCGGTTTTCCACCTTACTAACCATAGATGTAAGAAAATTGTTTCGCCAATAAGGACCAAGATCTTTATAATAGAGACGTTATGGAGCTGGTTTTAGAATGGCAACAAATTTTTCAACAAAACGGTGCATATTTGACCCAAATTGGATACCAGCTAAGTTTCCATCTTTCATTCCTACATTGTTTGGTCGTGCGAGGTGTATCTGGTCGCCAGATCGAATTTAGAAAACTCCCTTCGGGCCCGAGGAAGACAGCCCAATGTGCCGGTGAGAGATGTGTTGGCTCGGTTAGACCTTGATTACATGTCCCATATATATGTTTTCCTTAAAGCTATAGATCTTCGTGTGTGATTGTCCCTACATCCTTATACCCTCCTTTCCTTCCTTTGCGGGTAATTCGTCCCCTTGCTATGAATAGTGGAATAAGTTGAAATGTAAATAAACTATAGATATACGAATAGATTTAAGAATTGAGTGTTCATCAACATTGTTACAATTTCCTTATATCCCATCCTTCTCCTAAAAATATGTCACCCTTCTAAACTCGAGTACACCGCGAGTAATCGGTTTTCCACCTTACTAACCATAGATGTAAGAAAATTGTTTCGCCAATAAGGACCAAGATCTTTATAATAGAGACGTTATGGAGCTGGTTTTAGAATGGCAACAAATTTTTCAACAAAACGGTGCATATTTGACCCAAATTGGATACCAGCTAAGTTTCCATCTTTCATTCCTACATACATACACAAATTATTTTTCTTTTTCAAACACTACACACCATCTCGTATGGCCAAAATGCACGGTTGCCCTTATGTTCTTACTTGTATTTAGAGGTGAAAGAGATTTCAAGTTTGGATCCTCTTTGAAACCAAAAATAACATTAATTCTTTAATAATTCAATTCATTTATTAATTATTTGGTTAATACTTTTATTAATTAATTTGTCGTTAATTGATACTTTAATGTTTCGGTTTTTTAATCGTTTGTTCTCGGTGAACTTCTCAGGTTCCCCAAAGATAGTATCCTATTACTTCGGTTGGAGTTATATAAAAAGTACGCACTACGAACAACAGAATATATCGTCTTTCCGATTAATTTTAGACCAGTTCTCACCTGAGAAGGTAGGTTTCCCAAAAATAATCAGAGTGTCGACTCAAAATCCGAAAATAAATTCCCTGACATTCCCTGATTTTCCAGTAATTTTTCAGAAAAATTCCAGATGAAGACTAGTAATTAAATTCTCTAAAAGTACTTTAGCTGTAGCTCCTAAAACATTCAGCTTAAACAATGAAATTTAAGAACGTCTGTCGATATTTTACAATAAATGAATTGTTTGTGATTTTTAATTGAGTTTAACGACGACTGATAAGGGTGCTAAAAGATTTTAAAAAATGGATTTACTAATACAGTTCAAAGTTATCTTGAAGGAGTCTCAAATACTAGTACAGAATGAGACATTTCCATTTTGATTTGGATCAATTTCATGAAACTGTTACGATTTTAACGAAATGCTTTATCTCGTAATCTTTTGGCTCCCTTCTGTACGTTTTCCAAAATTTTCCCCGTTTTACCTCCAGAGATTCCATTTCTGTTTCCCGTAGCCGTTTATTAACGTTGATTCATATGACGATAAAGAGAGCTCAACATCTTTTTTGGTGCTGTCCTTCCAAAGTGAAATATAACATCATAAACTTGTCGCATAGCACAACCGTTTCCTACCACATATTTTCATAAAAACGTTCACTAATGGAAAAGCTCTCTCAACGTTGGGGTTTCTAATGAGAGACAGAAAGCCGTCTTGGGTAAAACTTCCGTAAACCTGTCCTTTTTAAAAATGGTTAAGTCGTTCATTTTTCGGATCATAGTGAGCAAACTTGTTTATGTTGCTAGCAATATTGTTTCAATGATAAATCTGTTGGAGCTCCACTGATACGACCAAAATCCGTCAAATATCGAAAAGTCAATTATCAAAAGCTTCTCGAATCGTTTTCCCTTCATTTTTTATTAGAGTCAATGATGGAAATATCAAGATTTGTCAGTCGAAAAATTTTGGCGAGTTTACAAAAAAAAAGGTTTTCTCTTCATTTAGAAAAACCATTTGCAGCTCGCGTAATATGATCAATTCACTTTTATACCGTCCATCGACACAAAAGTAAGTTTGTTTAAATATATAATTCCCATGCCCAAGAACATTGACGTCATGTAAAGATTTACCAAATCCTTCTCATTTCATCCCAAAATCTGACATTCAGATCTATCTGTATCCTCTTTGTAGTTTTGTTCAAAGACTCGCCGAAACCAAAGGCAATGTATAGCTTACATAGTTTCATCGAACCAAAAATCATCATAAAGTTCATTTTATCACGCCCTAGTTAGACCTTCTCAGCTTCCTGGTTGTCATGAAACATTCTTCTCAATACAATAATGTATTTTTCAGCAGTGTGGAGTGATTTGTGCTACATAACTGTTTCCAGGCACCACAGGAGCTCAGCTTTCATAGTATGATTTTCAAGCATTAATTTATCGATAGTATTCGAAGAAGAAAAGGAAGGGAATTGGTTTAAGCTGAACGGCAGATACTGATGCCAAAAATGCCAGTAAAACATCGTGAATGTGAAAGCCGTCTACTGTTTACCCTTCGGAAGGACTAAGTTCACCTACAGGCAATAGCTAACAACATATACTGAAAAACCTACAGAGAGTCAAACTAGTCAAATACAACTTTTTTGGTATCATTAACTTTCTAATTACTGGAATAATCAGAATTATAATTGACGGAATTTGACTTTTTCCAGCTTGGTGATGAAATTTTCTGATATTCCCTGACTTTCCCTGACATTGTTTGAATTCCCTGATATTACCTGATTTTTAAGGATTTTCAAGATAGTCGACACCCTGATAATCCTCTATCGCCGCTAATAGAGTTGTATAAAGAAAACGCGCATTAAATTATAGAAAATATATCCGCTATGATTTATTCTAGACGAGTCCTCTCGGCGATCTTCTCAGAATGCTCAAAGATAGTTTTCCATCACCACGATTGGAGTTATATAAGGAGTACTCGCGTTGAATAATTGCACATGCATCCCCAATCCAATTAATTTTATAGAAGTTCTCTCGGTGACCTTCTCAGCATGCACCTCGATTGGATTTAAATAAAAAATATAATAAAGTATGTCGAATGATAGAAAATATCACCGCTCCGACTTACTCTTGACGAGTTCTCTTGGCGACCTTCCTAGGTTGCCCCAACGATAGCCCTCATTCGCTACAATTGGAGTTATATAAAGGGTACGAGCTTTGAATAATAGAGGAGCTCTCTCGTTGACCTTCTCAAGTTTCCCAAAAATAACTCTCCACCGCCGCTAATACAGTTATATGAAGAGTACGCGCGTTGAATGAAGGAAAGTACCGCTGATCCGATTAACTTTAGAGCAGTTCTCACAGTGATTTTCTCAGGTTGCCTCAAGATAACCTTCCATCCCCGCGCTTGGAGTTGAATAGAGAGTATGCGTGAAAAAAAAGGAAAATTTCACTTTTACTTCTCGATTATATGAAACTTTGAGAGTTTCGTTTCGTCGAGAGGTCTAGAGTTCACGTTTACATAATCACATCACTTACCTCAGTGAATCCCGATTCTTACCTCTCCCAACTAACAACTACCCCTTCCATGATAATTGTTAGGGAACCACGCTATAGAGGCGACCCTTCTGGCCTTCGGGTGGCGATTAACATGCTAACATTCCTTCCCTTTCCCTGGTGACTGTAAGGACTTGGCCGGCGTCGTTATTGACTGTTTAAAGCTAGAATCACCGAAACTTGCACAATGAGAATGATTTGCTACTCCCAAGCGCCATTCAGTGTGTTCTTTGTGCAATTTCGCTGGTTCAGTTCAATCACGGAGAGCAACTACGAAATGTACAGTCTACCATAGCTTAAGCTCAAGCTCAAGATATCGAAATGGCAAAATGATCTACTAATTAACTACTCTACGTAATATTGACTGGAATACCGAAAAGTTTGGAAAAACCTTTAACATTGGGGCTGATTCTGATGCGCGAATGAGAAGTGACAGCTCGGAAAAATTGCCTTACTCAATTCCCGAAGGCGACTGTGGTGAGATTTTTACCTTGAATGAACTCTCATGAACACTCACTCAATTTTCGTGGGCGATTGCAGTGGAAAAAAAAATGCCATTTGTGACTTTTGAAGTCGTATCCTCATTTGTTATCGACTAGTTCTAGCAATGGTAGCCAAAAATAGGATTAGGCATTTCCAGATTCAAAGGTGAATTCATCATCTACTTTGTGAAAATTAAGCAGCGGGAGGGCCTGCGTACATACAAGGTTCAGAAGGCTCCTAACCGCGACGAAAGGCAAAACATGGTGGGGAAGACGCGAGCCCGGAAGCTGTACACCGAAATGCTGACGAAGCCGCATTGCCTGGTAATGGACGACGAAATCTACGTCAAAGCGGACTTTCGTCAGCTGCCGGGCCTGTTGTTCTTCTCCGCAGAGGACAAATTCAGCGTTCCGGAAGAGATTCGCAAGCAGAAACTATTCAAGTTTGCCAAAAAGTACATGGTGTGGCAAGCGATCTGCTCTTGCGGAAAGCGGAGCGCCCCCTTTGTGATGACCGGCACGGTAAACGGGCAGGTTTACCTTAAGGAGTGCCTACAGAAGCGCTTACTATCACTATTGAAGCAGCACGAGGGCCCGACCATCTTCTGGCCGGATCTCGCTTCGTGCCACTATTCAGAGGACGTATTGGAGTGGTACGAAGCCAACGGGGTCACCTTCGTGCCAAAGGAAATGAACCCGCCCAACGCGCCGGAGCTTCGCCCAATAGAGAAATATTGGGCGATTATGAAGCAAACCCTCCGGAAGAACCCAAAAGTTGTCAAATCGGAGGCGGACTTCAAGAGAAAATGGATTTCTGTTCAAAAAAAACTACAACCTGACGTTGTACAGAACCTTATGGACGGGGTAAAGAGGAAGGTGCGAGCATACGGGCTTGGGCTCGAAGTATGAATAAAAAGAAAATGCCAAAAGTTGTTTAATAGTTTTTATTTTACTGTCTAAAATTTTCAAAAGGATCGGTCTACTGGGCGAATTTCTACAGCGTTTTTTCCGTGATGCAATTTGATGTGACACACCCTTTAATTAAAACAGTATATGTTTGATCAACTTCTTCCATGTGTGAGGCAACATCGGTGTCATCCACTACTGCAGGAACATCTTCTCCAGTAGTTGCGACTGGAGTATCATCTGTGCTCATAGCTTCGTCCTCATCGTTTCCAAGACCCAGCCTGACTATGTGATAGATGCGAGATGCGTGCACACCGGGCTCATCCAGCGCAGTTTCGGACAGTAGAATTACAAGATCCTTGACAGCTCTATCATTTTTGTCGGCTCATTGTCTATGGATAAAATTTAGCTTTTAAATTTATTTAAATGCGATATTAAATATATCTTACCTTGATGGCTTTTATGTGAGGCGACTATAAAATTAATGTTCACTGCAATGTTATAAAGAATAGTCAACCTTCCACCAAACTTCTAGCGTAATTATTACGGAATCAGCACCGGATACTAAGTCAAAACATGAATGCGGAATCAAAACACGGATACGAAATCAAAACAATTGAAATAACATACACTCATATAATTGCAAAGGGACTATGCAAAAACAGTAATTATATCATATTTTTTTAACTTCTTATCCCAGGGATGTTATTTTTCATCAATTCTAATAAGAGGAAAACATTTATTAAGATGAACGAAATTATTTCCTGTACTTATTTGTAACAAGGAATGAAAATTTTTAAAATAAAAAAAAATATATATTCATAAAACACATTGAATGCATAGAGCCTTTGCAAAAAACACAAGCTTTGACATATATTTCAATGAACACTGCACCATTTGTCATTCATTGGGTATTTCACTCCAAAATGAACCTCTCAGGTTGCTTAGTTTTCAGTTATTTATTACTCAAACTCAAATACGCGTTGATCATTCCAGCACCGACATTAATCGGATTATTGGCATTAGTTTGGTAAAAACCAAGCGAATCAGATGCAGAGAAGTATTAGTCGGGAGATTTCTTTCAAAACTAAAATGTTCATCTCCTAGTATAGGTAATTTATTTCAAATTTTTGTGGTCCGAAATACAGGGACAAAACCTTCCTAAAAATACACTTGGTTCCGACCGTATACAACGAAACCAACGTCTTCCACATGCTCACTTATTTGCTTCTCTTTTTCGTTTTATTATCGGATTCAAAACCTGAGTCCCATTGATGAATTATTAATGATACGATAGAAAAGTATAGTGTAATCAAATGCGCGCATAGGAAAAAACAAGCAGTTATGGAACTAGTTAAAAGTTATTAGCTGAAAAATTTGGCATAGATGAGAGAAACAAGCGGTTTTTTATGTTCTACATATGATTCACGTAGGAATAAGATAACAGACATGGAACGAACGATTGGAGCAATATTGCCAATAATGGTCATTTGGAATGACGTAAGGTTTAATGCTTAATGAATACTGATCAAAGATTCGGGTGTTTTGTTAACTTATTCACCCGATTAGTACGATACAACGGTTATATGAACGCTTAATGCTTTTATAGACAATGATAATGATGATGATGATGATGATGATGATGATTTGGTGATTGGGATTTCGCATTGAAGATTGTACACTCATACAGTTGGATTATAATCTAGATGGTTGAGTTAAATTACGTTTGGAAATGTTGTAAATATTTAGGGCAATCTAGTACGGAATGTAAGAACATCTCTAATTGGTTCATTTTCCTTTCAATAGCTATTATGGGCTACAATGTGTCTTTTCCACTACAATTCACTTCGATTTCACTATCTACCTTCATTCCAATATAGCCGACATAGAAAGAAGAAACCATTTCTGTGCGTGTTCATAATTATTCAGTCACATCCAAATTGAAATATTCCGAGGATTACAAGTTCTGGGCCTCTCATTGTTTAGTTCTAAATATAATATTTCCTTGTCACTCGGATTCTGTGATATAAGAGGTTGAACAATTTGTCGATTCTTCGTGATGTGTTTCAGTGTAAAGATTTGGTTTGCAGTGGATCTATCGGTTCTCCACGGATATGTTCCAGTTGTGGTTATAGTAGTATTGTTCCTCCTGGGCTGTTTTCTCACTAACTATTACGGTAATAACCGGGTTCTAAATTTGCTCGAGTGTTGTCACAACGTAGGATGTGTGTATATATGGTTTATGACAAAGTTATTGTTTTATTTTATCAGCCTTATCATGGTTCTATCTCATGTGAAAATACAAAAATATTTGTGCTTTGCGTGGCACCATTTACGTTTGATCGTTTTTCAAAATGGTACTTTGATTTGTTCTCACCGAATGATTATCCAGGGAAACTTATATCGAGCAGGATGGTGGTGAAATGATAGACAAAAAAAAAAGAGAATTCGCACATACTTATTAAAATGGACGGACAAAATATTTGAAACAAGTTAGCAACGAATGTTTTTTGAGCATAAAGTCACAAAACGTTCTATTTTGAGCGTTTTCAGTAAATAGAAAAAAACGAAGAAATAGGGCGAATCTTAAACAATAATTACATCTTATACAGTGCACTACGTAAACCTAAACGTAAGCTGCTCGTATAGCACCTCTAACTCGCTGGCAATATCAAGTGTTGTGTTCGATATAAATTCCCTGGGCCGTATCCTAAAAACGATCCTTGGACGAAGCCGTGTACTCCATTTCGGTCAGATTCTGCATCTCTTGAAGCTCCTGGAACTTTTCATGATCACGAATATGGGCATAGTTTGCTGCCAAGCACATGAGATAGTGCACCAAACTGAGGATAATCAGCAAACAGCTGACGGTAGCAAGAATGAACATGATTTCACACTTTTCCACACCGTCCTTGCAAAAAGCCTTCACCTTGCTCTGGTCACGAATTTTCATATCCTCCTGTTTGACCCCGACAGGGAACATGAAATCTAAAATTGAAACAGATCCATCAACATGCGTTCTTTCCCAAGAGTGAATACACACTTACAAAATTGCGTCAAATCAATATCGCTCCGATGGGACTGCACGTCCGGGTTCTCACACATGTTCCAGAAAATAGTGAACACGAAAGTGACCACACTTAGGAAGCAGAGAATTAGAATCCAGGCGATCTTCAGTATGTATGTTATTCCCATGAACACGGCGCAAGATATACGACCACCAACACGGGATCCCCAGGCCCGGTAAACCTTATACCGGGTGGCACCAGTCGCGAGGAATCCAACGAAAAGTATCATCAGTCCCAGTGCACCCATCGAGGCACCGATAACGACAAAAATCATTTGAACTGCCTCAATCCTGGAATGGAGCATAGATCGATTCAGCGCGTAAGATCGTAATGATTGGAACCTTTACTCACCACAAAAGTCGCAAATGAAAAACTTGGTCCAGCATGATGATCGCAAGTGACGTTCCTCGGTACATTGTGCCGCAGAAAATTCCTACGCCAATAAGGCACATAACCGTCGCTATCAGCGTAGCGTATGGTATACGAGTCATACATGATTTGCAGCAGTCGCCTGAAAAAATGGACATAACTTTGTGAGCTAAGGAGAACGTAATAAGTAAACAACTAAGAATCCCAATACGGAAGAGTGTAAGCTAGTTGATAATAAATGGGAGTAATATAGACTGCGCATGGGTTTATAGGAGTCTAATGTTTTCGGTGCTTCAAAGGGACAAGCCAGCACAGTGACGACATTTGTAGTTTTTGTGAATATAATTTCATATTTACATATACGGCACATTGAAAAGAAAACCCATTAAATATGAATTGTGAGGTAAGGTATTTCATGTTTGTATGATCTCGCGAAATGTTTTTTTTTGTTTTATCAATTTTTGGCATACGAGGGCAGTCCGAGAAGTACTTAGACAACAACAAAAAATATTGGAAAAGTGGAGATTTATTTCTCAACATAGTCTCCTTTTAGCTCGATACACTTGACCCAGCGATGCTCCAACTTCTTTGATCCATCTGAAAAATACGTTTTCTCGAGGTATGCAAAGTAGGCCTTCGTGGCGGTCTCATTCGACTCAAATTTCTGCCCGGCGAGTGACTTTTTCAAGTTTGGAAACAAAACAAAATTGCACGGGGCCAAATCTTGAGAATACGGTGGATGGGGCAGCAGTTCGTAGTGCAATGCGATCAATTTGGCCGGGCGACGGCAAAGGTGTGAGCCGGTGCGTTGTCATGGTGGAAGAGCATTTTTTTCTTCGCCAAATGGGACCACTTTTTCTGCAATTCGGCGTCGAATCGGTCCAATAATTCGGCATAGTAGAGCCCTGTGACCGTTTTGTCCTTCTCCAGGTAGTCGATATATATCACACCTAATGACTCCCAGAAAACGATGGCCATCACCTTTCCGATAAATAGGACAGTCTTCGCCTTCTTCGGAGCACGTTCGCCGGGTAAAGTCCACTATTTCGACTGTTCCTTGGTCTCTGGTGTGTACCAGTGGATCCATGTTCCGTCGACGGTCACGAAACGACGCAGAAACTTCTTCGGTTTGCGCTTAAACACAGCGTCAAACACTGCTCTGAAGTGATCTCACGGTTGCGCTTGTTGTCCGGAATGAGCAAACGCGGCAACCATCGCGCCGATAGCTGACCAATGTTTCATGCAGGATATGACCCACGTGGTCTTTTGAGGTGCTTACTGTTTCAGCTATCTCGCGCACCTTCAATCGGCGGTCTACCAATACGAGATCGTAAATTTTTGTCACGTTGTCCTCCGTGGTAGCCGTTTTCGGGCACCTGGACGTGGCTCATCGAAAACCGACGGGCGATCACGTTGAAACTCGTTAAACCAATTTTTGACGGTCGCCATCGAAGGAGAAAGATCACCGTATACAGCATCCAAGCGCTCTTTGATTTCGCTGCGCGATTTCCCTTTCAAAAACAATAACAGAATCACCTACCGATATTGTTCTTTTTCCATTTTTCTAAAATCCACGGACACGCCCGCCTCCACACACGGTCAATACAAAACTACGAGTCCGATTCGGCTGAAATTTTGACAGTAGCTGTTTACGAGAATGTACTACACGATATAAATTTCTCTTGCGATACTGACACCATCGGGTGATGAGGCTAAGTACTTATCGCCGTCGTATATCACGTCTTCCAATATTTTTTATTTACTGAATATACAGAATGAATACAAAATAAGGACAGAGAATTTTTGGTGATGGATTGTTTCATTTGCTTCACCAGCTGTGTGAACTTTATCCAACGATATAATTATTGAGTGTCGATAGGAGGCAATTGCTATTATGTTCCACATCATGGTAGTCCCAGACTATCTGTGCAGACGCTACTTTGAGAACCGCGTGATGGTCTACAAGACAAACCCGGGTCAGACGCGGACGCTGACAGGAGAATCAAATTTCAAATAGCCTAACACAAGACCTGGCTGAAGAATGTGTTTTGGTTTTTGTGAAGGAGTGAGGTACAAACGTCAAGGAGGCCACCTTCTAATCGATGCACACTTTCTCAGTGGAACACTACGAGCATAGCCGTGCGCGTCATATTGGAAGGCATTGACTAATCAGCGCTCCGGTGGGGAGTCTGCAAGTGTGACTGTGACGGATTGCGAGGCAAGTTGGAGGGGAATTCCTAATCGGTACACGTCTCGACGCGTGAACGAATATCTGTGTGATGGATGTGAATGTTGAACAACAAAACGTAGACAAGTAGAGTAGAGATAAAAAAGGTATAAAACGACGCTATCAATCGTTGAAGCGCTCATGTACTTAATCGCTGGTTAAGTGCATGAACACCACTGCCATCCGAAGTGGTTGCCTCGATGTAGTTCCGGGGAGATATAGGCTATGCTGGAGTGGAGGATTTGGTTTTTGTGAGTGATAGACCTCACACGACGTCAAGATTTACCCATTCCAGATAAGATTGGTAGAACATTCCTAACCCCTTAAAAAAAGGTTCCCAAATGGGGATCAACAAAGGCTGTGCCTGTTGGTCTCTATTGCTCCTAGCTAACGCGTCCACGTAGATCATACTATGACACTTCGTTTGTTCGGGCGTGAACTGGAAACACACACTTGGTTCCGAGATCGGATGATCTATTGTAACTGAGTAAAGGGGTGCAAGCGAGACAGAACAATGTCCTGTAGCGACTGAAGCACAATGTTCAAGAGCGGGCCACCAGTCGGGTTCAACCCAAAGAGCTATCACCATGGCCATCAAAACCAACGAACAAACCCACTCACATGAGCGGTGGCCTTCAAACACTCACAGGGGTTCAGAAATCCGTTGTGAGACTTGACCAAAACGCGATAAACTCGAGGCGTAGAGGGATTGTAGACAGCAATCTTGGCTCCTGGAACAACAGAACAAGCGAATTTTTTTTTGAAAAGCGCGTGATCTAGATATAATCATTTAAAGCATTGGAAGTGACGATCGACGACCCCGGACATGTTTAGAATGGTGCTGCAGAAATGCCATACACAAAGGTTTGTTATCCGGCAAATTAAAAATCCAGAAGGGTGCTTTTGTCGAAATCAAGAAGGTCACCGGAAGATTTAACATAGTATAGACTCATATGTCTGCAGGATTAGGCTATCTGGATAGGCTATCTAAATTCAGGAAAAATGATCAGGGTTTATCAGGGAAAAAGTTCGGATTCCGAAAAAGGAAGTCAATCGTGGATGCTCTGTATAGTGGACGAGAAAGCCGGAAAATCATCGAAACAGAAGTGGAGATGGGAACGATCCTGTGCATGGTAACGTTCGACGTCAAGAAAGCTTAAGATAACGCCGTTAAGTTACTACATCGAATTAGAGTCCCAGGCTACCTATGCGAATTTCTAAGGATCTGCTTCCTGAATCGATTTCTGATCTACGAAACATCCATGGAGTAGTGATCTGACATTCATCGATCACTACTCCAAGACTCAATTCTTGGGTCTACGCTTTGAAACATAATGTACGATGGTTCGTTAACTTTGCATCAGCGTTAACGCCCGAAACTGCCGATTGCACATCACAAAACCGAAATGTTTTGAGTGACTGCAAAAACCGCATTACCCTCTACCTATTAGGGTAATGCCGTGCCCTAGTCTAGGGACTATTCCTGAAATTTTGGTTGAAGAGTGTCCCGGGGATTGCCTTTGAGGCTCCCTTCGGTCGGTTTAAGAACGTTCATGTGATGCAGTATCCTTCTCCTGGCTAATTTCGCTTGATGCCCAGGCTCTTATCGCTTTAAACTGATTGTTTAACTGCCCATTATTGAAATCCTCCTATTGGGCACAACTGTAAACAATTAGAATACTATTCAAAATTAAGGGTTGCAAGCTCATGAGAAAATGATTGGCCTCTTTCCCGTATACACTTCACGGTAAAAACGAAATGAGCGGTACGTCATTGAACTCCGTTTACGAGTTAGTGAAGCATCAAAGATAATAATGGGTTTCCAGGAAGAACGAACTCTTTTCAAATTGAAATTAAGAATTAAAAATAACTTCTCCGTATCAAATTAGTGTTCAATGTGGTAAGATACACTTGTACAAAAATTGTATCTGAAAATAATTATACATTTGCTTGATTCCTTCTTGAGTTATGCAGAAGTTTGTGTTTCATTTGTATGGCAGTCTTCTTCCCCTTAGACAGGGGTAGGTGTATCAAACCATCATAGAAACATTTATTGCTCCCTGAAACCTCCATATGCTAAATTTGGGTCAATTTGTTTGATTAGTGCTCGAGTGATGCAAACTACCTAACCTTGCTCTTTTAGAAAGGGGGAGGAGTGTCGAGCCATCATAGAAACATTTCGTGTCCTATAAAACCTTCACATGCCAAATTTGGTTCCGTTTGCTTGATTGATTCTCGAGTTATGCAACTCATTGTTTAGCTCATTTGTTTCAATTTGATATGTCGTTCATCTGAATCGGCTCAGTAGTTCAAAAGTTATGAATTTTCGAAAATTTTGGATAAAAGGGGAAAAATGATTTTTCGGACCACAGGTTAACTTTCAAAAATCATATCTGAAAAACGAAAAAAATAGCATCTCTGATATCGAGATATGTTATGTAAAAAAATCCTCAGCTTTCAAGAAAAAATATAAGAAAATATAACGCCCTCTAGTCCAAAGCCAAGAAAACAATAAAAAACGACTACAATCAATAATTACGAAAATTATTATACGTTCATATTTTTCAATAAAAGACTAGTTCATTGGCTCCAATTTGATCATCTGACGATCATCTAAATCGGTTCAGTGGTTCAAAAGTTATAAATCAACAGCTACTAATCGTAAACCAGAAAGATTCTTCTTCTTCTGCTTCTTAGATGGCATTAACGTTCCTAGAGGTATTGGGTTGGGGAAAAAGAAATGTTGTATATTATCAATATATGGCAACACTTAAACATATCTTGTGTTGTACTTATCGCATCGGGTCATACTATACGGCTATTCAAAGACGACAATCTGTGCTACAAGTGTCGTTCTGGTGTAGTGGCTGTCGAAGATACACCCCGTACTGGTAGGCCAATCGTCGTGGAAACCGATACAATCGTTGAAATCATCCAAGTAGACCGTCATGTGAGTACTCGATCGATTGGCCAGGAACTGGGTTTAGACCATAAAACCGTTTGGAACCATTTGCAGAATATTGGATTCCAAAAAAGATGTATGGGTGCCACACGAGGTGACACAAAAAAAAAATCACGGATCACGTACGACAACCTAAAGCGAAAAAAGTCGTGGTCGAAGCGCGGTGAACCGGCCCAAGCCATCACCAAGCCCGGATTGACGGCCAGGAAGGTTTTGCTGTGTGTTTGGTGGGATTGGAAGGGAATCATCCACTATGAGCTGCTCAACTATGGCCAGACCCTCAACTCGGTTCTCTACTGTGAGCAGCTTGACCGTTTGAAGCAGGCGATTGACCAGAAGCGGCCAGAAATGATCAATATGAATGGTGTTGCTTTCCACCAGGACAACGCTCGGCCTCACACATCTTTGATGACCCGCCAGAAGCTACCGTATAGTCCGGACCTGGCTCCAAGTGATTATCATCTCTTCCGGTCCATGGAAAATGCTCTTGGTGATACTAAGTTGGCCTCAGAAGAGGCTTGCGAAAACTGGCTGTCTAAGTTTTTTGCAAATAAGGTAAGGGGGGGATAATGAAGATGCCTTCTAAATGGCAACAAGTTTGCGAACAAAACGGCGCATATTTCACATAAATTGGATAATTTTAAGTATGTTAAATAAAGCGTCAAATTTCGATCATTTTCCCCAGCCCTATATTTCGCCTTCTCAACGTAGTAAAGGGTGTGTCACATCAAATTGCATCACGGAAAAAACGCTGTAGAAATTTAATTTTTAGGAATTATATCTTCAGCTTTCGCTTATAATCAGATAAGAGTGCATAGATCACGTTGGCCATGCTTCACTGTCAATTTTTCGTAAATTTGGAAAAATGTCGTCGAACGAAAAAGAGCGTCGTGAATTAATCCTGCGCACTCATTTCGAGAATCCGGAGTTGTCACATCGGGACATCGATAAGATGCTGGGAATCGTCCAATCCACGGTCAGCAGAGTACTAAAACGATACTTCGAGAACCTAACCATCGACCGGAAGGTGAAGAACGGCAAAAATGGATGCTCCGTCAGTGAAAAAGATCACAAGCGCGTAGTTAAGCAGTTTAGACGTGATCCGAGAAGTTCGGTCCGGGATGTCGCCAATAAGCTGAATTTGTCAAGTTCATTCGTCCAGCGGACCAAGCAGCGGGAGGGCCTGCGTACATACAAGGTTCAGAAGGCTCCTAACCGCGACGAAAGGCAAAACATGGTGGGGAAGACGCGAGCCCGGAAGCTGTACACCGAAATGCTGACGAAGCCGCATTGCCTGGTAATGGACGACGAAATCTACGTCAAAGCGGACTTTCGTCAGCTGCCGGGCCTGTTGTTCTTCTCCGCAGAGGACAAATTCAGCGTTCCGGAAGAGATTCGCAAGCAGAAACTATTCAAGTTTGCCAAAAAGTACATGGTGTGGCAAGCGATCTGCTCTTGCGGAAAGCGGAGCGCCCCCTTTGTGATGACCGGCACGGTAAACGGGCAGGTTTACCTTAAGGAGTGCCTACAGAAGCGCTTACTACCACTATTGAAGCAGCACGAGGGCCCGACCATCTTCTGGCCGGATCTCGCTTCGTGCCACTATTCAAAGGACGTGTTGGAGTGGTACGAAGCCAACGGGGTCACCTTCGTGCCAAAGGAAATGAACCCGCCCAACGCGCCGGAGCTTCGCCCAATAGAGAAATATTGGGCGATTATGAAGCAGGCCCTCCGCAAGAACCCAAAAGTTGTCAAATCGGAGGCGGACTTCAAGAGAAAATTGAATTCTGTTAAAAAAAACTACAACCTGACGTTGTACAGAACCTTATGGACGGGGTAAAGAGGAAGGTGCGAGCATAAGGGCTTGGGCTCGAAGTATGAATAAAAAGAAAATGCCAAAAGTTGTTTAATAGTTTTTATTTTACTGTCTAAAATTTTCAAAAGGATCGGTCTACTGGGCGAGTTTCTACAGCGTTTTTTCCGTGATGCAATTTGATGTGACACACCCTTTATTACTTGCGTCAGTTTTATTAGTATAGGACGGACTTGATCATATACAATCTTCGATTTCTTTTCACTGTATATAATCGAATCGAAAAAAATGTTTTTTTATTGTTAAGCGCACGTTCATGGGTCCAATCGCAGAACTGTTCATTGATTGATTCTAATCTACTATAATTTTTTTAGGGGGTCTCCGTAGCCAGTAGTTTAGGGGAGCATGAAAGAATAGCTGATTTTCAGGCGGAATGAACACGTTTTCAAAATTAAAATTATGAATGAAAATTAGCTTTTCCTTATCAAACTAGTATTCTATTTAAATGAAAAACATTTTTGTTTGCAGGTGGTGAAAAAGTCTCATACGAAAATTGTTTATGATGACAACTCTATATTATGATGGAAAAAATCAGCAACAATGTTGGAATTGTTTAGCCATATGGTTGAATGAAAGTCAGAAACACGTGTTTCAAGTAATCGAATAACATGATATGAAAATTTTCAATCAAATTTTAGAATTTTAAAACCGGCTTCGTGTCTTCTAATCTGATAAATATTACACTAACGAGTTTGGGACCCAAATTATGGGCCTAATTTGAAGTTGCCACATTGGTTGCTGGTGTCGTTGGGGTTTTCTGAGGCGAAAAATCTCTGGTTACGTCTTCCTTCGGAGGGGAAGTAAAAGAAGTTGGCCCGGCTCATGAGTTGTTGAGTCTGATAGGTGGGAACAGGTGGAGTCACCTCCCTGATAAAAAAAATGGTTACCGTTGCAGTAGTTCTATTGCTCCACCCGAGGAAAATCCCAGCATCTTCCAGAAGATGATTCAGTGTCGCTGACCCACCGCCGGGATTACTTCACCGTACCATCGCGTGCAAGGAGCTGCGTTCCGTAGTGAGCACATATTGTTCAATTTTTTTAAAGCAATTTTTAAGTTATTGAAACATATTTTCGGGTCAATAATTAACCATTCTATAACCCTTGGACATACCCAGCGTAATAATCCCCTTTATTCCACACGGCGAATAACATGGGATGGCTTGAGTCACGGTGTTTCAGAAGGCGAATGGCGTGTCAATATGTTTTCAAAGGTTGGATTTGAAGTCGTGTCCTTATGTTATCGTCTCGGGTATAAAAAAGGAGCTGAAAGGAAAAAGGTGGGTTCCACAATGAAGCGAGAAACTTTACTGCCTCACGTTGTTCGTCGCTCGGATTAAAGGGGAGTGTGTGACGCTAATCATTCGACCACGGATAGGTTAATAAGTTTAATGATTGCGACATGCCTACAAGTGTCTTCTTGTTTCAAATACTTCACGTTCTATGTATGCTAAAATGACAGCAATTTCCGATCTGGAGAAAAATGGGAAGGTACGATACTTCTCCACTCATGACGAGTTTACATTTCAAGGGATGGGACCAATTAGACATAAAGATACGGCAGTGAATGTCATCAAACCAGCAGCGTAACATTACTATCATAGAAGCTATTATCAGCGTTAGTATGTATAAATGAACAGAAGATGTAATGAAGTGACACAGCGGTTAATTACGGTTGCGAAATGACGAACCACAGATAAACGGACAAATGCGGGAGCATTAAATTTATTTGTTCCTACTGCACAGCGTGACAATGTGTACTATTAGCGTTACTATTCTAGCATTTGCCCATGTGACACACAACAGAATGAAGTTATATGAGCACTGCTGTTGAATATGCTGGTGACTAGTAATTCCAAACACTTCAAATAAAGTAAATTCAAACCTTTCGATCGTCGACCATGTATCGTGTTATCAGAGTATCGATCCACTGATAAGTTAGACCGATAGGCAAGACTCCTGCGACTGAGGGCGCGCTGTTGGGGCTGATATTGGACTGACTCTCGGGTCCCGTTGCCATTCTGATTGTTGAGGGTATTGTACGCCCGGGTTAAGGTTCCATCATCATCGAAATTGGTCTCGAGTAAAAAGTCGTCGCGAAGCTGCTGTGAAGGCACTCGATTTCTTGAAGCCATCAATGGATCGTATCTACCGGCAGTTACCAGTTGTTGCTTTCTTGATAAATGTTCACTCACTGTTCGCACTGTGATTGTGTTCCGAATTCACAGGCATTTGCCGCAAATCCGTTGTGATCCGTCCCCCAAAAAGATAATGATGTGTAGACGAAAGTTGAAAACGAACACAAGAAAGCGTATCAATTGGCACTTTTCCGGAAAAGGCACTACTTTAGCCAAGATAAAAATTCGACTACAGCGTAACGAATCATCGATAGTGTTTTCACTTATTTTCGGAGCCACTGTTCCATTTTTCACCAAAACAAAACGAAAACATTCCATTAAATTGTTGATATCTTCCAATACTGTTAAATGCTATTCTACTGTAGGAATGTGGATTTTTTTGAGAATATCATTGAAAATGACTCATTTGCTCCACTTTACTCAAATACTAAGATAAACACAACATCTCGTGTCGTTCTTAATAAATCCTACACTGGTTCTGGTGGTTCACATCAATTAGTCTACGTTCTTCAACAACCCAAATCTTCTATCAAGTACTTTAACCGTTGGACCGAAGACAAATTAATACGGGCGCCGTTGGAATGATACTGTGTGGACAGTATAATTTACACTTTGTTCCAATTCATCACAAACGCACACTAGTAGAAATATTATTAATTCATGTCTCCCTTTCCCATTCATGGTATACGTGTATGAATTAATGTTACGTTGTTTCACACTAGCGCTCCGGGGGCGACCGCACCTTATCGATTGGTCGTCTACGCGAGACTGGATCGCGACCACTTTCCATTGCGCCACTTATCTTATCAATCAAATTTTCTTTGTTTATTTCATAGATATCCGAGTGCCTATCGATATACATACCCATTTCGTTTCGGTTTTCGTTCGATGTACGATACGGCTTCTCGATACAGTCCACTGGCTCTTTAAATGCCTGCCAGTTTGGTTGGGGTTGCGTTGCAGTTAACGTCTGGCTGTATCACAAAACACGATAAGTAAATCAACTCGTCTTGCTGGCTGGATTTCACATCAGAATCGAGATCCGATAGGAAACTAACACTCACTCTGAACGAAAATAAGATCTATACTGTCAACAACATAAGTTTTCTCCGAAAACTAATTGAGAAAGAAGGATAAATTAAACAAATTCCACCATAAACAAACGGAACCCGCTCGACATTGCTGTGTCGGTGATGTTGGTGGCCTGGTAAGATATTTTACGTTGACAATTTTGTGCTTGTGTGGGGTAGTATGCATTCGCACGTACACTGTTGCAGTGGTGACGTCACGTGTATTTATCAAACGCTAGGCAAAATCAATGGAGTGTGTGACGTATGACGTATATTTCCATGCGATTATATATCGTGAAAGGTTATAAATTGCAAACCTTCAGAGAACTGGGCGTTCGCCTTTTAGCACACTTCAGTAGTAAGATCTCGGTAGCATATACGCGACAACAGTGATGGCGAAAATAATAATACAGTAGAACTCCAATTATCCTCGGTGCGGTTTATCCGCGAAAGCGAGTTCCATAGTAATTCTATGAACCTTCTCTAAATTTGTCAATGAGTGGTAGGTTTTTGTTCTTTTGTTTTGGTCATGACTTTCACATTATTTGACAACTGGTGTACACGACCTTACAGATTGATAGTTTAATGATACCTGTATTGATAAAATATAGATTTCATGCTGAAATATCTTTTTTGTGTTTGCATCTCATTTTAAGTCATTTATTGTGTTATCCGCGATTTTCGTGACCCAATGTTAGCTTGTCCGACTATTCCGCGGATAATCGGGGTTCTACTGTACTTAGTAGTGCAAAGATTTTCCCTATTTGCATGCGAGTTTTATATTGCACAATACTGTGATGTTATTTTTTTTGGCAATCATGAAAAAGCTTTAAAAACAATTATTTAAGTAAGGACCTGGAATACGTGTTCAAAGTATTCAAATAACATATTCGCTGACACCTTTCTCGACATCTTCATATTCGGTGTCTTTAATTTGCCGACTAGAACTATTAACGTTTTATTTGTTTCGGGTCATCAATGGTTTTAGAATAGGCGCAAATTTAGAGTCATACAGCACTCGTGAGCTAACACGAGGCTACCCACATTCGTATGTGCCACATACATCGTGTGGTGCTGCGCATATTGAGTCGCAGTTAGGGTTGCGAAAACGTGTCATTCGTATGCAATGTCTGACTCAAATAGATTTGTGCGATACATTTATTACTAACACAATCACTCGACCTTACAACCATACAATGTGAGAATCACGATGCTATATAATTGTTCACCAACACAATCATCACATCCAGCACCACTAGCACAAGAAACTGTGGTTCAGCTACAGCGCTACGTGAGTCGCGTTTCACGAGTGCTGCATCATCTCGCGCTACCTGGACAATTGGCGCTGTTTTATCTGTTTCCATAAGCCATAAAAACAGACGATATGTCGTGCCCAGTGGTTCGCGCAATTGGCGATCTAACGTACAAATCTACACGTAGGCGGCGCTGCGGTGAAAGTGATGATGGTTTTAAATTTTGCCATGTGAGTTTATGGGAGGTTTGTAGTTCTTTCCATGAATTACAATGTAATAATCATAAAAGATTATTTGAATGCGATGAGTTTGGAAGAAATTTAATTCTGTGCAATTTTTTATATAACATGTTATTTTTTACCTCTTACAGTGGTGAAACCTGTATAAATATTGACAATGGTTGAATCGAAGAAGGAAAATCGAGAGCACAATCAAAAACAAGTACAAAAATGCATGGTTCCTTCATGTGAGAACTACCTTGGAAAGCCCGGTAGTAAAATATACGTGATTTGAGTTTTAGGTTACATTATCATCATTTTCTTAGTTCAAAAACAAAATCTAGATGTCTCACCGATCGTTTACGTTTTGCGTTAGATCGCCAATACGCGTCTCAAATTGCGCCTAACCTTAGTTAGCACCAAGGCGCCTCTATACCAGGTGAAACAATCATATGAAATGCACTTTCAGCCATATTGGAAATCCTGTCGGTATTGTTTACAAACAGCATCAGAACGCTGCTGGCGGCTCTCTACAAACTGTTACGACGCTTATTCGAACGATGCCTACTATGTTCGGCTTTCGCAAATTTATGTGAAAAAGAAAAGATGATTTTGTAGAATTTCATTCGCATATCCACTACTCTCGCATGTGAAAATACAAAAATGGCATTTCCTAGCTATAACAAAACAAACAACCCCCGCTTCACAAACCGTAATCCCCTTCTCATTGAAGAGATGATGTTGCTTCACCTGTTATACATTAATATAAGCGCCTTGATGCATTGATACATTCTCGTTTAATTGTGGCTGATGGTGAATTGATATCAAATCGTCTTCAATGATTTTGTCGTGAATCGCCCCTTACGTTTGTACTAAACGGTACCGATTCTTGTTTTTGTTTTCACGAGAGAGAATTGTCAGAGCAAATTTGTGTTACGCATTGATCAAGAAGTTATATCGGTGCTCAGCAATGTCTCCAATAACTACTAACATCTTCAAAAAATACCTTTTATGTAATCGAAACTGCTGTCTAAAGGTAGGTGTTACTAAAGCTACCATTGAATTGTTCAAGTCTGCGCTATTTTCTAAATGTGACACTTTCTGCTTCATTTTATGAATCAATTACGAAATACGTCTATCGATAGGTACCTACGCAATGTAAACATACGGCTGCTAATCCTATTCAGAAGATCCGCGAGCGGTTAGAGAGTGGTCCCAGCTTCCAGGATTTCGTACAGAATCCCGACTACAACAAGGAAGACTGGAGTGCCTATGATGGCAAGTTGAAGCGAGAAAAAGGTGAATCTGAACGCCTACGCTTGCCACCTTGGCTCAAGACAAAAATACCCATGGGGAAAAATTACAACAACATCAAAGAGCAGCTTCGGGAACTCAATTTGGCCACAGTTTGCGAGGAAGCAAAGTGTCCCAACATTGGTGAATGCTGGGGTGGTGGCGAACATGGCACCCAGACTGCTACTATAATGGTGAGTTGATCTTTGCACCCGAATGGATGATTGTAATGTTGCTGGTGATAAGAGCAGAGTGCTTGAGTGTTCTTGTTCCGAATATCAATTTTTGTTACTCTAAACTAGCTCGTATAACATCACAAATTAGGTCATGAACCCATTGGTGATCTTAAATTTTGAGCAGCTGATCGGGCTAAATTTTCATTCTGGATTCATGACTTCATATCATGAATTCATCTCCATGCAGGTTGATCCTTCTTCGTATATTCCCAACCGTGTTTGTTTTCCTGACTACATCAATTCCTCTGTACATTTTGATCTGTTCATGAAGGAGAAAATCCATGGAATTCCAGATTATCATCGATCGGGGATCGTTCCTACGATCTTCAATGCAAAATATGGGCGTATCAATTGTGATAATATGTACTTTACTGATGGGTCCTCTATGAATGAGTCCACAGGATTTGGAGTGTTCAACGAATTTTTTAGCACCTCCCACAGTCTTCAGAATCCTTGCTCAGTGTATATTGCTGAATTGGCAGCAATACACTGGGCGCTGGACAGCGTCGCCTCACGACCTGTTGAACACTATTACATTGTAACGGATAGTCTTAGCTCTGTCGAAGCTATCCGTTCAGTGAGGCCGGAAAAGCACTCGCCGTACTTCCTTGAGAGAATACGAGAAATTTTGAGTGCTTTAACCAGACGCTGTTATGTCATTACCTTTGTCTGGGTCCCCTCACATTGCTCAATTCCGGGTAATGAGAGGGCTGACTCATTGGCAAAGGTAGGTGCAATTGAAGGCGATATTTATCAGCGTCAAATCGCCTTCAATGAATTTTATTCTTTAGTCCGTAAAAATACCATCGTTAAATGGCAACGTAAGTGGAACGAAGATGAATTGGGTCGGTGGCTTCACTCGATTATCCCTAAGGTTAGCATCAAACCATGGTTCAAAAGTCTGGACTTGAGTCGGGACTTTATTCGCACCTTCTCTCGACTCATGTCCAATCACTGTTCGTTAGACGCGCTACTCTTTCGTTTTAATCTTGCCGATGGCAATATCTGTGCTTGTGGCCAAGGTTACCACGACATCGAACACGTTGTTTGGTCGTGCGAGGTGTATCTTGTTGCCAGATCGAATTTAGAAAACTCTCTTCGGGCCAGAGGAAGACAGCCCAATGTGCCGGTGAGAGATGTGTTGGCTCGGTTAGACCTTGATTACATGTACCAAATATACGTCTTCTTAAAAGTTATCGATCTTCGTGTGTGATTGTCCTTATATCCTTATATTTTCCTTTTCCTTTTCCTTCGCGAGAAATTAAATCCCTTCTTACTAACAATAGAATAAGGTGAAATGTAAATAAATGTTAGATATAAGATAGGCTTAAGAATTGAGTATGATGAATGTGAGTGTGAACATTGTCAACATATCCTTATATCCCTTCCTTTTCCTGAAAAAAATGTCACCCTTCTAAACTCGAGCGAACCGCGAGTAATCGGTTCTCTACTTCATTAACACTAGAATTAATGAAAAATGATTATATATACTTGTAACAATACAGATAGGAGTTCGGCTCCTTTAAACTTATGTAACTGACCCTGTAAAAATAAACGATTTAATAATAATAAAAACATCACAAATTGTAGTTTCAACATTTGTGTTTTTAGTTGATGGGTGACACGTGTACGCGTGGATGTCGTTTTTGCAGTGTGAAAACTGCTCGTATTCCGCCGCCACTTGATCCTGATGAACCAACGAAAACAGCCACCGCAATTGCATCCTGGGGATTGGACTACATTGTGCTAACGTCAGTAGATCGGGATGATCTTCCTGATGGGGGATCGAACCACATTGCTGCCACTATACGGGAAATCAAAAACCAAAATCCGCGTATATTTGTGGAATGCCTTGCGCCGGATTTCCGTGGCGATTTGGAATGTGTGAAAACTGTAGCCTTATCGGGCCTCGACGTGTATGCTCATAATATTGAAACGGTTGAAACACTGACGCCTTTCGTGAGAGATCGACGAGCTGATTATAGACAAAGTTTGGCATGTCTTGAAAATGTGAAAAAGATCAATCCAGCAATGGTCACAAAAACATCGATTATGCTGGGTCTTGGAGAGACAGATGGCCAGATTGAGCAGACAATGAAGGGTAATTGATTTGCTATAATCGCCAGTATAGAACTAACCGAATTGAAACTCATTTTGTTTCTTCCATAGATCTCCGCTCCGTCGGCGTCGACTGTTTAACCCTCGGACAGTATATGCAGCCTACCAAACGACACCTCAAAGTTATTGAATACGTAACGCCCGAGAAGTTCAAACACTGGGAAGAGCGTGGCAACGAATTAGGTTTTCTGTATACTGCCAGCGGGCCACTTGTACGAAGCTCATACAAGGCGGGCGAATTTTTCATAACGAGCATTCTGAAGAACAGAGCTGCGGAAGTAGAACGGAATAAGGAATAGGTGGATAATTTGGGACTAAATGAAGCAACTTAGAGATTATCACCAAGTGTATTTGTTTTGCAGTTCTGGAAACAACGTTTAATGTATGATATGTAGATCCTGATTCCTATTTCTTGTAAACACAAAAGTTGAGGCAGAAAAATATATTTCGAATCGGATGCAGCTGTTAACAGTTTTTTATTGATCTCTTGAACATGGAAAATACAATCTATCGAGTTAAACGACGATTCTCTGAACTTTTTTTTTTTAATATATTGCGATCATATTGTTTTCTCGCCTCCTGCGAGATAGTGTGGTTGGTCGCAGGCCTTGCAAGCCGCACCACTAAAAACACCAAACAACGAACGATACACAAGAATATTTGAACCGGACTAATCAACACAGACCCAGGCGACGAAAACGGACTAACGATTGGAAACTCGGGACGTGGAATTGTCGATCTCTCAATTTCATCGGAAGTACTCGTGTGCTTTCCGAACTATTGAAAAACCGCAAGTTTGACATCGAAGCGCTGCAGGAAGTGTGTTGGAGAGGATCTGCAGTACGGACATTTTGCGATGGTCATACCATCTACCAGAGCTGCGGCAACACTAACGAGCTAGGTACAGCTTTCATCGTGATGGGCATTTCAAGGCCATCATAGCAGAAAAATACCGCCTCCACGAAATCAGGTATACGGACGGCTTAAAAGGACCATCAGGAGTTGGATTTGGGGTAAGCGACGGTAATAACAGACTGATTTCCAGCAAAAAAGTGGCGGACATCTGCCAGGTCTTCTCGGCAGAGGTAGCCGGCATTCTAGAGGCAACCACAATCCCGTCCTCTAAGCCGCTGCTGGTCGTCTCCGACCAATGGCAAGTGCCATTGGTGCCATCGGTGCGGCTAGGTCCAAACACCCATGGGTACAATGCCGCCTACAAAGTGCTTTCCCAAATCATCTTCCGTTGTCTATCGCCACTGACAAACAGATTCGTGGGACGTTATCAGGCAACACGTTCGAGGAGCATCTGGATAGACTACGAGAAGGCAGCAAATTACGGGCAGCAAACCTTTCCATCAATCTCGAAAAGTCGCGGTTCTGTGTGACTGAAGTGCCTTATTTGGGATATATTATCGGTAAATCCGGTTTGCGTCCTAATCCTGAACGGATTGAAGCGATAGTTAATTTTGAGAGACCATCTACCTTGAGAGCCTTGAGAAGATTTCTAGGGATGTGCAACTATTACCGAAGATTTATTTCAAGCTTCAGTGAAGTTGTACAGCTTCTTACAGATCTTCTCAAGGGCAAACCCAAGGCCGTACGTTGGAACTCAAAGAAAGCATCTTGGTGCAGGAACATGATGATGCCCTTCATCAGGGATATGAGAAAACCATAGCCTTGATCAGGAAAAGGTATTATTGGCCGCAAATGGCAAAGGATGTTAGAAATTACGTTCAGAAATGTACCATTTGCCAGCAAAGTAAACCCAGCAATAGTTCTCAATTACCTCAAATGGGACTGCAAAGAATCACTTCAAAACCATTTCAGATCCTCGCTCTAGATTTCATACAATCTTTGCCACGATCTAAGCAAGGCAACTGCCATTTGCTAGTGATTATGGATTTACTTTCCAAATACTGTTTGTTGTTTCCAGTTCGAAAAACTGCTACTTCACTTGTTTGTAAACTTGTCGAAGAAAATTGGTTTCGACGTTACTCCACGCTGGAATGCATTATTACGGACAATGCGTCCACATTCCTGTCGAAAGAATTTAAAAAGTTACTCGAGAAATATCAAATTACCCATTGGGCCAACTCCCGCCACCACAGCCAATCCAATCCGGTGGAGAGGCTGAACAGAACAATAAATACAGGCATTCGAACTTATGTTCGCTCAGATCAAACCCTTTGGGATACACGTATATCGGAGATAGAATACACTCTCAACAACACTCCACATTCCACAACAAGTTTCACACCATATCGCATTCTCTTCGGTCATGAAATCGTGAAACGCTTTCTGAGGAACAACGACTTCAAAACCAACTCGAAATTGATTCCTTTATTCGCGATCTCTACAAGTCTACAAGAACCTGAAAAAGCAACACGATAAAAACACAAAATATTACAACCTACGATCTAGAACGTATGCGCCGGTATATTATTCGGGTCAAAAAGTATTAAAAAGAAACTTCCGTCAGTCTTCAGCAATTGATAAATATAACGCAAAACTGGGACCTTGTTATCTTCCCGGCATAATTCTCACCCGAGTTGGCACAAGTTCCTACGAATTGGCAGATGAAACAGGAAAGTCCATTGGAATATTCTCATCTGCTGACTTGAAACCCGCTTCCTGAAAAAAAGAAAGAAAAGTTAAAGATAATCACCCCTATTCTGTATTTCGATCGATTCGAAATATTTCGAACGACTTGATTAAATTCCATTCTGTATTTCGTTCGAGTTGTATTTACATTTCGTTCGATCTGTTTCTCTTAGAACATTAAAGGGGCAAAACGTTCGGAATAGGTGAAGCGAAATTATAGCTCGAACGAAACAACGATTTCGAACGAAATGGAAATCCGTCGGAATACAGAATTGGGCTGAATATGTAATTCGTGAACCCCCCTGCTCCTCGATGGCAAACGGCTGCGTCGGTGGGCAGGGTTCCCAGTCGGACAGTGGAGGTACAAACCCATTGTCGGAGTTGGGTTTTTTCCACTCCACTCCAACAATAGGCATAGGGACTCGGCTAAAGGCGATGGCCATTCTTTCTGCCTAGAACTACGCGCGGGTTTAGAAGTGCGCGTCGTGTGTAGTAAATTGTATTTAATTTAGCTTTTGTGAAATAAGTATGTTAAAGAATTTTTCATTGTAGGTATAGAAAAGGATAACATTTGTTTGTGTTTCGATAGATGTGAGTAAAATGTGAAATTAGAGAAAAGGTTTGTGTAAATAGTTCCTGAAAAAAAATGCATATAATAGTTGAACAATTTATGATAGGAAGTCGAACCTGAAAAAGAAGACAAAATTAAGAAAACTTACCTGTAACGACGATAAAGAACCTGAAACAGAAAAAAAACTACAAAAAAGGTAAAAATATGTTGTAATGAGCAAGTGATGAAAGCATGGTGATGGTCGTGATTTGAGTTTATTCTAACCTCAACTGTGTAGGTCCGCACAGTGGGCCTTTTTTATGTATTCTCTCAAATAGGCTGTACATCGACAGACACTTTCTAGGCAGAAAGTGTCGCGAGCCACCAACGCACTCTGGTGAGCTGTTCCAAGCTGGAACGAACGCCCTAGCCCCAATCTACGATCGAGGTTGACTGTGGTCTTTGACAGACGTGTCACAGACGACCACATCGTGAGACAAATTCACACGAAGGATACGGAATAAGAACGGAAAACATCAGATCACGGGCCGCACCACATTGCTCAAAATTTTCCAAATGCGCAAGTATACAAAGTTTGAATTGTGACGTCACAAACACAATAGTCGACTCAAATACACAGAAAAGTAGATGTATAGTAATTAGTTAGATTTACAAAAACTACATACAATTCGAATTATAACTGAACATCACTACAAGTGTAATACACGTATAGTAAATAGTAAAACGTTTAGCCTACATGATTGTTCTTTTGTACACATATTTCTCTTTGTAATTGGTTTGTCGTTTTCCGAACTCAAAAGGAGTTGTCAGGCCTTGCCCGCTCTAGTTTGGTAGAAAGCGTGTGCCATCGTCAGCCTTTGAGGAAGTTGGAAAACGGCTGAGGGCTCGGTCCCTTGTTGCGTGTGTGTTGCACTTTTAAGAAATTAAACCCGAACTCCCGATTGACAGCTTGATGCTGCCGGTGAGTGCTGGGGGAACGACCCTGTGGTGAGAACGTCGTGCGGTTTGAGCTAGACACTCACGAGTAACGGACAGGAAGGTACACACTTGTTCCACTTGGTCCTGGAACTGGACTCTTAGTCCTATAAGGATTGTTCGGATGCGTACTAGAATTGTAATAGTTTTTGTACCGAATTAATTCTCTTGAACTTTAAAGTTCGATTGTGGTTTCCAAGGCTCTTTCTGGAAACGCTACTCAAAATACTGTTGTTTACTATCATTTTCCTCAATTTGTTCTTTATTAGACCGTTTTCTTTTTTGAAATCTTTTTTCTTGATAATTTGAATTCTTTTCCTCCCTCATTTCCTCGATTTCTTCTGTTTTATGTACAAATCTATTTTCTCGTCTTTGATAATACTGCCAATTAATTGCATCAAATTTCTTGCCAAATTCATTCATTTTAGGTATTGTGGTAATATTCGCGGCAAGCATGACTATCCTGCACTCGTCCCGGGTATTTCGGAAAAGGACGTCGAATTTCCGTCTTTCATCCCATGGATTGGACATGCTACGAAAAATCCGGACCGTGTCCAAGTAAAAGTCCTGGAACTTTTCTTTAGCACCTTGCTTCCGATTGTTAGCCTGTCGTTCATAGACGTGATCAATGTCAATCGGTAAGAACTCGTTCTTTAGTTCCTGAACCAAATTCTTCCACGATCCCAACTCATTATTCCCATTTACCTCCATGAACCAAGACCTAGCTTTTTGAGTGAACAAATGATGTGCTGATAAAAACAATTCCGTCTTCGTGAATCCTTCTGAACGTACGTTAAACTCAACTTCTTTTAAAAATTCATTCAGCTTTCTTCCATTGTCCATCCCATCATATCGAATTGCCCACTTATGCACCGGTAAACGGTGACTATGGGTATTTATTCTAATATTTTCGCGTGGATTGTTTTCATTTGCAATCCTTGATTCTGGATTGGAATAGTTTTCATTATTATTCGAACTTTACCAAGAACTATTTCTCTGTTTCAACCATGCTATAAAATCAGATGGTTTATTGTTTACTCGTTTTTCTGTGTTTTTTCTTTAACCGGTTCCTCGACGTGTGTACTATTTTTATGATTATATTCTTCTTGATTTTTATTTTGTTTCGGCTCTAATAGTTGTATACGCTGTAACAATTGGCTAACAACATCCATGAGCTGTTTGTTTTCTGCTTCTAATTTCTCTCTATTATCGTCCTGAGCTTTTTGCCGTTCAACCGTTTCTACTTCCCTATCTAACTCTTCATCAATGTTCATTTCAACCTCACTCGTATCACTCTCTACCTCTTCATTTGGATTAGCATTATTATTTCCATCCGTATTTTCATTATCCGGTCCATCGTTCGAACTATTTTCTTCGATTTGCTGTCTCAAACTTTCATTGATCATCTTCAATTCGGCCTCTCTAACCTCTGCTAGATGAGAAGAAATTGAGAAATAACCATTCAACATACTCAAACATTCCCCAGCTATCACAGCTAGAGAGTTCAAATCCTCCTCTCCACAAGCCTGACTTTTTAGTCTTTCCATTCGTAGAAGAATATGAATCAACCTAGTTTTGTAGCTCTGCTCTGGCGCTCTTTTCCCTTTCCTAATTTCCAACGCGTTTTCCATCGCTGATGATGGTTGCGTGGACGTAGTTATTCTATAACGACACAAAGATGGTCAATTGAGGGCCCTGAGTTTGAACTCACGATCGATCGCTTGGTAAGCGAACGCGTAACTAAGTGGCTACGAAGACCCCCGTTAACGCGTTTTAATACTGTAAATTTTATCTCCACAGCTCTCTAATTCACCTATCACTGAATCCGCAATAAAATCTAAAAAAACCTCTTTCTGATTTTTTTCTTCTTTCAGGTGTGTTCGCAGTGTTCTTTCCAGTTGACTATGCGACCCATTTACTGGAATCTTGCGTATCTTCAGTTCATATTCCAACTCATCTATTGTTAAGTGAGCGGCATTCATAGCTCGATATTGCGACACAAAATGAGACATCGCCATTTTTGAGGACTGCTTGCACAAAAGGACACCAGGACAATGAATAATACAGAATTTAAAAAGAAAACACCTTTATTTCATACACAATTATACAATTTAAAAACACAATCAATGAAATACTGTTACAAATAGATTAAAAATTGTTATAAATTTAAAAAAAATAGGGTATTGAATTTATATTATTTTGACTAGTGTAAGTAAGGATTTTTGCTATTGTAATACAGGTATACAGGTGTTTCTGGTTTCAATTTTCTTTATTCTTTGGGAGAATTCGCATTCGCTTCTTGCAGAACGTTTTGCGTTTACAGTAACTTCACTTTTAATGTAAAATTTTTAGTTTTAATTTGTTTCACTCTATTGTTGGTAGCCACTTCAATCTTTCGCGTTCATACAAGATCTTTTTAAACCGAAAATTGTACTCTTCCCGTCTCCACTAAACGTTCTGTTATGATGTAGCTCAATACTAGCTCTCGAAATAATGGGAATTTTCCCAGAGACTTCTGTATGAACCAATAACGAATCTCGAGTTTTTCCCTTGCACAAATAGTTTTAAAACTAATTTTTGTTGAGCGCCAAAGTGTAACTGCGGGTTTCGGTGCTCGGTGGCGCGCACGAAACTCCCTTTAAAAATGCCTCAGGGTCGGCATACGCTTTATTATTTGCTTGGGGAAAAACCTCGCGTTTGACTACGTTGCCTTACCACCCACTTCCTTAACCTACACTCACCTGGAAGCTGGGCTGCGACGACAGTTCTCCAATCTTCATTCGTCGTCTTTCGGGAAATCGCGAACTCCCGGGAAATTCCGCGAACACTCGCGGATAACGCACGATCGCACCTTTTATCTCAATCCTCTTAAACCCCGGATTGATCTCCTTTTCACCAATCTTTTCACTGATCTTATTCGCGCGAACAATCGCCTTTTTTCACGCGCGAAATATCCCTTTTTTCTCTTAAAAACTCGACCGTTCCGTCTAAAGGTTTTCTTTAAGTCCCCTTTATACCTTTTCAAGCTTGGTCGTCAACCTCTCGACCCGGTCATTACCCTCATGATCCCAGGTACAGGTCCGAATTCCCATTTTCGGACCTATCTTAATATTTGTCGCCCATGCCAATGCCATCTGGTGGCGGGTGCTGGTATCTCCGGTTAAGGACTGTGTACCCAGTTGTGGCGGTGCAAGTGAGGCGTGAAGCGGTGAAAATTCACGCAACCCCGCGCTTAGCTTTTTCCCGACGGTGATTCATCAAAATTCGCGAACTAAAACGCGCTAATTTCGTGTGTCTCACACGTTCACCTCCATGAACAGTCACAACATTTTACAGTTATTCAATTGTTCATCTCATGAAAAATAATATTTTATTAATTGTGATGGACGTGTAGAAATATTTTCTATCAATTGATGCTAACATCTTTCCGATCCATTTGTAGCGTGCAGAACTCCCAGCTACGGTTTCGCCACTGTTCCGGGGATTCTTTAAAGGCGAGTGGCTTAAGCGCCACCTCTAAGAGGACCACTCGCGCGAGATTTGCCCGGCAAAGGACCAGTCTTATAACTAGCCTCTGAAAATGGTTGAAGAATCGCTCGAACAGTGACTCTTTCCCCAAGTGTTTCCCAATAACGTTCCTATGACTTTTTGGCCGCCACCAAAGAGATCTGGAGGAAATCCGCAGATCTACCCGGGAAAAAGAAAACAATCAACTACCTTGCTGTCCACTTATCACCTCTCGCTTCAGGCGCAAAAGTGAAACTCCAACGTAAATCCAAACATGTAAATTCAACATTTATAGTATACCCGATACGAGACGCAAAACGGTTTCTCCAAAAGAAAATTATCACAAATACATATATCTCATATAAACATTTATTCCTAACTATTTAACACAATACTTTCCCAATCCTAATGTCTACCCTAATGTGTCCCTCGTGCGTCTCCATGAATTTAACAGTATTGTTTATTCTTCCTAAACGTCTTCTTTTTCTCGGTGGTCACTGCATCATCATTTACCGTTCAATAAGAAATACCCACCCACATGCGCATGTTATAACGGGTTAGGGTACTCACGGTTTGAATTCAAACTGGCTCTGCCCGGAGTGCTGTTATAGCGTAGCACTCCCTTCCGACGGAAATGGCTTTGTCGGGAACTTTGACTCCAGATCGTGGGGTCAGCAGTGCGTCACGTTGTCCTCTGCGGTGTGCCGAGCCTCGAAGGATGTGTTGGTTCTCAGGAAATCAACCGTAAATAAACCGCCGTCGAACGGCTTTTGGAGCTTTATTTCAAAGCACAGACACTTAACGAAACCTTGGTAAATTTGAATTTCTTCGTTAATTTTCCTTCAAAAACACACCGCGACGCGATTTCAAAATCGCACTCCTGCCTCTTCCACAGATTGGGTCAAAGTGAACGAGCAAAAAGTATGACGGTTGCTTCAAACAATTAACCCTTTCCTCCAGGAGAACAATATTTGCCGAAGCCAATAAGGTTCTTTTTGAACCGCGAATTTCCCCAGACCCCCAGTCCTACAGCTAAACAAGTCATAATTGTCCGCTCTTTGTTTCAAGGTTGAGTCAGCTAATTCTCGCGATTCTTCCACGAAACCTGGCTTCTTTATTTTCCTCGCGCATGAGTGACCACTCAAGCTAGCGTCGCTTAAGCTACTCGATCTTGTATTGGTGTGGCGGAACATGAGCTTTGCCTCGCTCTTAGATGTTGTGTTGCGTACAACAGCACAACGATTTCATGCAAGTTATGAACATCGTCGTGTGCAATGATCGACGGGAAAAAGTCTGTTTCATATGTACTGAGTACTTATGTTTCAGCAGAAGTTTGGCAAGTGTGATTTAAATATTTTAATTATATTAACATAATAATTCCTCCAACAAATAAATAAATAAATAAATAAATAAATAAATGAAATAAATAAATCTACCAAAAGTGGGTGAATAAATATATAAATAAATTAACTAGAAAGTAAGTGTATGTACAACATTGAAAATAATTACATTACACTTAACAGAATATTTACAAGAAATGTTAAACACTACAATACACAAATGTACACCTGTTACATCACTCCATGCTTAGTTTACGAAAATTTAGTTGAATGAAATCAACTAAATTTTCGTAAGTGCATACGAAATTTAGAATTTTTCCCAAAAACAACAGACAACAGAAGTACAGCTATTCGGGGTCATATGTTATCATCATCAACCTAGATTGACTCCTCCTCTGTTTATAGTTCACGCTCCATCACAGAACGTGTCTACCACTGACCTTCAACGTCTTTCGACTCTGGTCTCCAGCGAATGCTTGTTTCTTCCATTGAGGGAATATGAAGTATTACGGAACTGATATATATGGAACATAAACATGAAGTCTACCAAAAAGAATTATACTCACAAAAAAAACAGATTTATGAAACGTGAAAAACACTGACAGATTTTCCCTACCGCTTGTATCAGGTGGCATAAGTCCAACACCTTACATTTTCACTAACAAACACACTTCTACGTGAATTCGTCTCTGAATTCACTGAAGCGAGTTGTTACCTAAACTAATCAAATCTCCAGAACAAATCAGGTTTATTCAGCCTCAGAAAACCTCAATCCTTACGTTGAGAACAATATTCTTTGCTAAACTCACCGCACAAACTGTTTTGTGAAGAAATGGCTTACTCTGAATATCAACATCAGAAACATATCCACTTCTGCCACAAAACGCAAAACTACCTTAAACGAACGAAATTCTACATCAAATCTCTACTTGATAAAATGAATTTCGATGTATTGAAATATTTCCGTATAACTGTTATACGAAATATTTCACCGACTTATGCACGCCCTAACAATTTGCAGTGGGTTGAAATGTCAAAACAAAAATAAACAAACAGATGACGAATTCATACGGATACGACGGAAGGAAAAGCACAGAAGGCGTACCAAACTAGCATTGGATGCTAAATTTCGACTGGAAAAAATAGAAGGAAGAATCCTAGAAGAACGGATTCTACGGGGAGAGTATTTATTTACATAATTTGTTCTCTGAATTGATTCTTTATGTATTTTGCAGGATGTATACGGACAATGTAAATATGGAATAAAAAGAGAACATGCAATAACGAAATGTGCGCCTGGTATGCACAACCTTTGAACCTATTGGGATTCGCTGGTTAAGCGAAGGCATTCGCCATTAAAGAAGACTGACATTGCCAGGACATTGAAGCTGTATCCTTTTCAAAAAATTAACACTAATTGTAAGTACTAACATAGGTTATGATAGGAAAACTAATTCTAACATTCGAATCATCTGATAGGTAGGGTTTTTAATTTTTGTATTGGGACTGTCTGTCCTTTCAGATTAATCCAAAAATTTTCGATGGTCATTAGACCTTTATTTTTCTTTTAACCAAACAGTCTCGCATAACGTCACCAGTAAATATTGTTTTTGTGGGACGGCTCAACTCAGTGTACTGAGGAGTCAAATGGATATGTTGGCTGTTTTTACGCAAGCTTTATGCTGCATTGTCCGCTAAAAAGCTTTACATAGCTCAATCGTTTCACTCAACTCGCTATACGAGGAGGAATTTATGCAATAGCATTGGTTTCTCGCATTTTATTAATGCTTTGTTCCCTTCAAAGAGGTACCATAGCTTGAACATTTCAATGACTGGTTTCATGTGTTTACCATGAAACGATTTGGTTGATTTCCCTATTGGTGTTTTCACTAGATTTGTTTTATTGTTTACCTTTAGTAAGGTGACATAGCTTTAAAAAGCTAGTTTCATGTATTTTCCATGAAACAATATGTTTCATTTCCCTGTTGGTATTTTATTTAATTTTTGATATTGTTTACCTTTAGTAAGGTGACATAGCTTTAGAATTTCTCACGCTTTACTATTGAATTTCTTGAGGAAACTACAGTTGAATACTCCCAGCTTTTTCCCTTTATCATCCATCAATTCGTAACAGTTTTCCCCCGCGATTCTTTTAACCGTGGCTGGAATGTATTTTGCTGCTAACTTTGCGCAATAACCTTTACCTTTATCAGAATGTTCGGTATTTTTCTTTAGAACCTTCTCACCCACGCTGTATTTTGGGCAATTTGCATTTGACCTCAGATTGTAGTGCTTAGAGTGTTTTTGAAATGCTGCTTTTAAATTTTCCCTAACTTCTGAGTAAAGCTTTTCTCGCTCCGAATTGGTGATGCTTTCATACGGGGCATTTGTATCCCGCAACCGGCTATATTCCCGCCCATCTGTAACCATATTTCTTCCAAAAACCGTGAAGAATGGTGTGTAACGCGTGGCTTCGTGTACTGAGTTTCTGATAGCGTTGGCAATAGATTGTATGTTATTTGACCACTCCTTGTGATCCTTCTTAATGGTCGCTCGGATTGCGGTCACAATTACACGGTTCGCTCTTTCTGAATCGTTAATTTGTGGATGATAGCTTGGCGTTTTCCAATGGGTGATGTGGTATTTCGCCAGTAGCTCCTGGAATGGTTTAGAGACGAATTGGGTCCCGTTGTCTGTGAGTACTACTTCAGGTACTCCGAACATTTGGAACACCATATTGTCCACGAACGGTACCAAGGACTCTGCAGTGGCTTGACGGAACGGTTGAACGATGACGAACTTGCTGAATACGTCTGTAATCACAAGTACGCACGTATTTCTGAATTTACCCGAAGCAGGCAGTGGACCGACATAGTCCATTGTTATAAATTGCCAAGGATAATCAGCTATCTTTTTTTGGGTAGTCAGTGGAGCAGTCGTATTCACGTTGGTGGCCTTACTCGTTTGGCACGTTGCACAATTTTTGCAATACTGTTTTATTTCGGCATTCATCAGAGGCCAGTAATGCTTTTCTCTCACAGTGGCCAATGTTTTCTCGAAACCGAGATGGGCTTTATTATGGATATTTTCAACTATTGATTTTCTTTCGGCCTTTGGCGGTAACAGCTTCCAAGCAAAACGGGGATCTTCCACTTTCTGTTGGTTTTTTACAAGTTTGTAAACTCGTTCACCAACTACTCGAAAATCTGGGTGACTTTGAGGATTAACGGTAATCGCTTTTATTAAATCCTGATATTCAGGATCGACCAGCGTTGCTGTGATCGCTTCCACTGAACGCGATAAACAATCTGCTGTTATGTTTTGCTTGCCCTTACGATATTCGAGCTCGATATCGTAAGATTGGATTTTTAATGCCCACCTAAGAAGTTTGGAATTGCCTGACTCTACTCCGATGGTAAACAACCACAACAAACTTTTTGCATCTGTGACTACTTTAAATTTGGTTCCCTCCACGAAATGACGGAAGTGTTGAATCGCCAGAAGTACTCCGAGGCATTCTTTTTCGACGCTAGCGTACCTTTTCTGCGTACTGCTAAGCTTTTTACTAAAATACGCTATTATTTTTGGTTCATTATTTACTATTTGTATTAACGCTGCGCCCACTGCATTATCAGATGCGTCCGATTCGATTAGGAATGGTAAATTAAAGTTTGGGTTGACCAAGATAGGGGCGGATATCAGAGCCGCTTTCAGTTCTTGGAAAGCCTCTTCCGCTGCTTCTGTCCACTCAAATTTGCTTTTCCCTTTCTTCAGCAAATCGGAAATGGGGGCGACTATTCTGCTATAATTTTTAATGAATCGTTGATAGAAGCCTGCTAGGCCCAAAAGTCGACGAATATCCTTAATACTTTTTGGCCTTGCATAGTTAAGGATTGGTTCAATTCGTGAATTGTCAATGGCTATTCCTTCTTCCGTTAATAAATATCCAAGGTAATTTACCTGCTTTCGGCAAAAGCGGGATTTATCAAGAGATATTGTTAGGTTCGCTTTTTTCAAACGATCTGCTACAACACCTAGCAGACGAAAATGATCCGAAAGTGTTTTGGTGGCCACCACAATGTCGTCCAAATAGACGAACACTTGAGGTTCTAGGTCAAAACCAATAACCTTGTCCATCAAGCGACACATGGTGAACGGCGCGTTCGTGAGACCAAACGGACAGACTTTAAATCGAAATAATCCTTTCGATGTTCTGAATGCCGTAAAATCTCGACTTTCTTCCTTTAGAGGGATTTGGAAATAAGCGTCCTTGAGATCGATCACCGAGAAAAATTTAGCTGTTTCCAAGCGGTGAAAAATACCCTTCATATCCTTCATAGGATATGAATCCTTTTTCGTTAGAGCGTTTATTCGGCGCGAATCTAAACAAACTCTCAGTTTGCCGTTCGCTTTACGGACGGGAACCAAAGGGTTCGCCCACTCGCTTGAACATTCCTCAATTGCATCCAGTTTTTTATAGCGTTCTATTTCACGATCCATTTCCATCTGGATTGAGGGCGAGCAACGATATACAGGCTGTCGCTTCGGTTTTGCGTCTTCTTGCAAGATAATTTCGTGCTGAAGTAATGTGGTTCGACCTAATATATTGTCCGATGTACAAGGGAATTTTCGTATCACCTGAGCCAATCGCTGCCTTTCTCCGTTCGTTAATTCATGCTCTGTTTCTACTGTTTCCGGTGTGACTACTGATGGTTCTGGAAGGTCTAATTCTGGGATGTCCAGTGATTCATCCGGTGCAGTTTTTAACAAAACCGGAATTGAATCGATGGGATGTATATAAAAATGCATACAATCTTGTTGTGACCGATTTCCTCGTTTTGTGTCGATCTGAGCTACCTCTACTAATCCGTAGGTTCCTTTCATCATTGGCTTGATGTTGAAAGCATTCCAGAAATTAATCCCTAGAATGAGTTTCCGTTTAATCTCTGGAACGATCACGACAGCAATCACTTTTGTGACATTTTGAAACGTGATGGGGAGGTTTACGTAACCTAGACATGAATATTGGGTACGATCGGCTGTGCAGATTTGTATTGGACAATCGAGAATTTTAAAACCGTACCGGTCAATTATATCTTTAGAATTCAACACACTAATGCTAGCGCCTGAATCAAGCAGCGCTTCTATTTGTGTTTCAAATATTTTTATGGTTACCTGAGGACACTGACTAGTTTGTATACGGATCTCTGATAAAATCAGGAAAGGGTCTACGTAAGGTTTCGTCTGATTGGGAAGAATGTTTCTATTTGGAGTACTAGACTTCCCATTGTCGCACTCCATCTTCAGTTTTCCGTGTTGTGAGATGATTCGCCAACTCTTCTGGGATGCTTATCGCAAGTTGAAGAGATTTTTCCCGGGTTACCACAAACATAACAGAATGTAGTCTTCGGTTCGGAACATTCTCTCCAGAAGTGTCCTTGATGACGGCAATTCCAGCAACTAGGGACCCTGGCTGTTACTTGACGATTGTTCTGTTGTGCTCCATGCGATTGTTCCTCTTGACTTCTGAATTGATTCCGTTGCGTTCTCCTATTAATCATGTTCACTTCTTCTTGATCTGATTCGTCTTCATTTGAACTTGCTTCTATGTTGTGAACTGAGTACCTCGGTCCAATGGGATGTAATGTCGGGTCATTTGCGTCTATGCGGTAATTCATTTAGGCTGTTAATGCTGAAACAGGCCAATTTGGCACGATAGTGTTGACGCATATTCTCCCAAATGATCTCGAACTTTCTTCGGTTGGACAGTGGTATGGTCAGTAATTTATTCAGTCGCTCAATTTCAGTCACGAATGCGATGAAAGTTTCCCCTTTTTGTTGTTTCCGATCATAAATTCGTTGTCGGTTTCCCTGGTCTTGGTTAGGGTTCCCAAATCGAAATCTAATTTGCGATTCGAATACGTTCCAGTTCCAAAACGGTTCATAGTACGTGAAAAACCAATTAGAGGCCTCTCCTCGGAGTAGCAGATGGATGTGGCATAATAGATTATCTTTGGATATTCCATTCATACTAGCCAGAATTTTTACCTTGTATACAAAGTCTTCTAAGCTTGTCGATCTCGTGTCGCCTGAGAAGCTGAGGTTCCATTTCTCTATCCTTCGATCGTAATGATTTTCTCTGTAGGGGTTTCGTTGATTCCTGATTGCAAACGGTTCCGTAGTATCTTCAATGTCACTGCTTTCCCCATGAGGTTCCTCTAGACGGAGTTGCCTTAGTGGTTGGTTATTTTGGGTGTCTCGTTGATCATTCGAAGGTCCTGCTCCATATGTGGGAGGGTGTCTGGAATGATTCTTCGTCTCATTAATTGATCGAGAAGCCGGTTCCCGATTTCCGTTCCTCACAGGTTCGCTAGGTTGGAAGCATCTAGAAGGTTCTGTTGGTAATTGTAATCCCCTTGCTTGGATTATTGAAGTTTGTGATTGTTTAACATTAGAGAGTTTTGAAACCATGTCTCTGAGTTCGTTAACTTGTGCTTCCAAGTTGACAACTTTTATTTTCAATTCCTCTTTCGTTGGCTCGATGTCTCTGACATTATGTTGAGCAAAAACGTTCGGAGGGGGAAACTCAAATACTCTTGATGGGCTCTCCTCTGACAACCGCGTTGTTTTTTTCGTTGCACCTAGCCTATTAGCTGATTGTTGGTCACATGATACATCCAATGCAGGTATCACTTCTTCGTTTGGTGTACCATTTTTATTTCTAGGCGAATCCTTTTCTGACGAGCTTACATCCTCCAGTTCATCATTGTTACTAACTGTGGTTTTAGTACCTAAAGCGTTCATTATTTCATCGATGTTTTCTAGAAGCATTCGTTTCATTTTCAATGAAGCATCATCGGGCGCATTGCTGCGCTCAGTTCGTAAACGATAATGTTTTAAACGTGAAATTAGTTTAGAATCTGGTCCTTTTATAGCGGCTGATCTAATTTGGTTCACTCTAGAATCAATGAGGTCAAATTCTTGCTCAATTGAGAAAGGTGAACGGTACTCGCGGTTCTCTTTAGAATCTTTGTGGAATAATCTTCTTAGTAAACGTTGTTTTGCATCTAATGTTTTATTTATTTCTTCACTATAATTTCTCAACCTAAGCTCGTAATCCACTTCATCATCCAACAGATGCGAAGCATACGGCATTTTCATAGTCATTTTGAAATGTTCTATATTATTTTCAAATTTATTTTTATTATAATGATACAGAAAATATTAATCTCTGGACACCAACAATACAAAAATAATTCACCACTACTATAATTATTGTAAAATTGTATATTGTATAAAAAATATATAAATATAATAAATATGAATAATTCTAATAAATAACATGCATTTGGTAATGCACTTATTTCCAATTTAGAAAACGAAATCTCAATGAACCAACACTCTATGAATATTCTAGAAAAATAAATTATTAATTATTTGTATTTTAATAAGTATAACATGCAAAAATCTACTTAATTTTAATAAATAATTCCGAAAACAATAACTCAATAAACACAATGATCTGCCAGAATTATTCACTGTTTCCCCAAATCTGTTACTCAAATATCTGCTTTATCCGAACAAAAATATTTCGCAAGACGAAACAGAACTATATATAGTATATTTAAGTATTTAACGTATAACATACAACAAATTCACAATGAAAATTGCCATAAAATTGAAACTAATAAATTCACACAGACTAATAATGCCAACATCAAATGAAACGCGTAGGTTCGAACATGAGTTGGGCGCCAAAATGTAGCGTGCAGAACTCCCAGCTACGGTTTCGCCACTGTTCCGGGGATTCTTTAAAGGCGAGTGGCTTAAGCGCCACCTCTAAGAGGACCACTCGCGCGAGATTTGCCCGGCAAAGGACCAGTCTTATAACTAGCCTCTGAAAATGGTTGAAGAATCGCTCGAACAGTGACTCTTTCCCCAAGTGTTTCCCAATAACGTTCCTATGACTTTTTGGCCGCCACCAAAGAGATCTGGAGGAAATCCGCAGATCTACCCGGGAAAAAGAAAACAATCAACTACCTTGCTGTCCACTTATCACCTCTCGCTTCAGGCACAACAGTGAAACTCCAACGTAAATCCAAACATGTAAATTCAACATTTATAGTATACCCGATACGAGACGCAAAACGGTTTCTCCAAAAGAAAATTATCACAAATACATATATCTCATATAAACATTTATTCCTAACTATTTAACACAATACTTTCCCAATCCTAATGTCTACCCTAATGTGTCCCTCGTGCGTCTCCATGAATTTAACAGTATTGTTTATTCTTCCTAAACGTCTTCTTTTTCTCGGTGGTCACTGCATCATCATTTACCGTTCAATAAGAAATACCCACCCACATGCGCATGTTATAACGGGTTAGGGTACTCACGGTTTGAATTCAAACTGGCTCTGCCCGGAGTGCTGTTATAGCGTAGCACTCCCTTCCGACGGAAATGGCTTTGTCGGGAACTTTGACTCCAGATCGTGGGGTCAGCAGTGCGTCACGTTGTCCTCTGCGGTGTGCCGAGCCTCGAAGGATGTGTTGGTTCTCAGGAAATCAACCCTAAATAAACCGCCGTCGAACGGCTTTTGGAGCTTTATTTCAAAGCACAGACACTTAACGAAACCTTGGTAAATTTGAATTTCTTCGTTAATTTTCCTTCAAAAACACACCGCGACGCGATTTCAAAATCGCACTCCTGCCTCTTCCACAGATTGGGTCAAAGTGAACGAGCAAAAAGTATGACGGTTGCTTCAAACAATTAACCCTTTCCTCCAGGAGAACAATATTTGCCGAAGCCAATAAGGTTCTTTTTGAACCGCGAATTTCCCCAGACCCCCAGTCCTACAGCTAAACAAGTCATAATTGTCCGCTCTTTGTTTCAAGGTTGAGTCAGCTAATTCTCGCGATTCTTCCACGAAACCTGGCTTCTTTATTTTCCTCGCGCATGAGTGACCACTCAAGCTAGCGTCGCTTAAGCTACTCGATCTTGTATTGGTGTGGCGGAACATGAGCTTTGCCTCGCTCTTAGATGTTGTGTTGCGTACAACAGCACAACGATTTCATGCAAGTTATGAACATCGTCGTGTGCAATGATCGACGGGAAAAAGTCTGTTTCATATGTACTGAGTACTTATGTTTCAGCAGAAGTTTGGCAAGTGTGATTTAAATATTTTAATTATATTAACATAATAATTCCTCCAACAAATAAATAAATAAATAAATAAATAAATAAATGAAATAAATAAATCTACCAAAAGTGGGTGAATAAATATATAAATAAATTAACTAGAAAGTAAGTGTATGTACAACATTGAAAATAATTACATTACACTTAACAGAATATTTACAAGAAATGTTAAACACTACAATACACAAATGTACACCTGTTACACATTAAGAAAAGTTCGAGTTATAAGCATTCGAAATACAGACAGGGTTAGCACACAAATCGGCAGAACAAATATATGGGAAAAAGAAAATTGTTTCAGGTTTGATGAATTCAAACCGTTTAGAGATTAGCGAATTGTAATGTATAGCATATTAAACAAATCTTAGAGAATTTCCGATTCGATTGGAATGCCAATCATGAGAATTCGTTCACAGTGAAAATAGTTATTGACGTTAACTTTATTTCATAAAAACGTGACCTGTTTTCTGATTTGGCACCCTTTCTGAAAGACGTAGTTCTACGTCAAAAAATGACAGTACTTGGGATCATGAATTGGAAATCTGTTTTTCACAAACAGGTGTTGAATCCCGAAAAACACCTAATAGCATGCTGTGAATTGAAATTATATCTCAAATTCAGAATAGTATTATAGGTTCCATTAACACTTGGCAATACAAAAAGATTGGTGAATGCAACCCTGCATGTAACACACAAAACAACGCCGAACCGCGCGTGGAAACACGTGTGTGCGCATGACCGCACGCTGTCTGGAGCTCGGAGACGATAGCATCGAACAAGTTGTTCCCGGTGGTTCAGACGACTTTGACAAGAGCAAAAGTTCGCAACCTTATCAGCTGTGTGTTTGGATTTTGGTTCGTAGCCAAACTCAGTGAGGTACGGGATTTTCTTTTCAGTTCGAGGTTTTCACGAAATTTCGAACCATTACAACAAATGCAGATTAGATGTCACTGAAATTAGATCACCTAATTTAACCGTCTGCTGCGTGGTTTTCAATAATTGATATGCGGAAATGTCTTCCGTTCCATATGGATTCTTGCATCTCATTTTCAGGGTGAGCAAAAGGCCACACAATGCCTAGCGCCAGGCGTATGATCCTGGGCCACGTAATGTCCGGGCTGTGTACCAAAATGAACCGGACCAAGCAACTACCGGCGGATTTGATGGAAACTCCACTTAATCGCTGCCTCAATACTTTTGATATCACATTATTGGGTGAGTGTTTTTTTTCACGTCGTCATTACTGGAACACTTCAAGAATGAAAAAAGCGTTGTTGAGAATACTGTATATTGCGTGGGCAGATTTGCATACTTGAAACGTTCTACCCTTCCTTCAATGCGAAGGTATTTGCAGCATCAGCAATATTTTGTCTGAAGAAAGTTTTTATATTCCGTATTCATTTCCCAAATTCAACGAAAATAACAAACGAAACTGAATTTGTGCGGGCTGTCTGATATCTTTTCCTAGATATTCCTGTTATACACCATCTATTTTCAACATATCTGTAACCTTGTAATATTGATGTCCAAGTGAAAGCTCTAACGCTCAAGGGCATAGAATGATAGGGTCTTCTCACCTTTTCTAGGGAGAAGAAATGTATCAAAAGTTTGAAGTAATTGGAAAAAAAAACCCTGGGAATTTGAAGGGATGTGCAGAGCCCCAACTTCGACTATATTACCAAATACCAATTACCAATAAGTATCAGATTGATAACGTCTATTTTGCAGAACCCTACTGGAATTTCCAATACCAGTTTAGGGAGCCAAGTTTGAGCGAGATATAATTCAGTGATATTTCGGCAATTTGATCTCAGAAATAAGGATAATTTTTCTCCTCATATTCCTATTTTTTCTAGAAAGGGATTGTTTAATTATGAGAGGTGTTCGAATGGAACTTCAGTTTTCAGGAACAGTTCCAATGAAGTAGCGTCATGTTTCACTAGTTACTATATGTGGAATGGCAATGGCTTTATGGCTTATGTGACTAATCATGAAAATTCGGCGTTTTGGCATAAATCCATGCTGGTCATCACTTATGTACTGCTTGCAATAGGAGCGGACGGGTTCCATCACAACTAATTCGAAGTGTTAAGAAACAGCACAAAGCGATGCAATAGCGCGATAATTATCGACGTTCCGCTTATCACATTTCCTGTGCACTGGAAACATTTCGACTGTTATCCAAAACTCAGGAAAAAAAATCTAGAAGCCACCGAAAGCCGGAAGAGATGCAAAAATAGCGTCGCTAAACTGTTTATGCACCTGTTCAAAAGCATAAATGGAATACCGTCTGGGCCTGAACTAACAGAGGACTTTAATTTATCGGCGGCGGTGAAAATCTGAGATAACTCAATATCGAAGCCGTTTAAAGAGTAACATTTCTGGCAACGGAAGCAGCTTGCGCTGAAGATAAAGAATCAATTAGAATCAATCAATCAGAAAACACAGAGAAGAACTTTCTCGAGAATAGTCGACATATCTCTTCCGTATCTGAACTAGCCGCGCCCTTGTAAGACATTGTAGAAGGCAATCCATCTTGCTTGCGCTGTTTGTTGACGTATCGCCAAAACGATTTCGGATTTAGGAGAAATTGCTTTGCAGATTACGTTGATATCTTCTGAAACAACTTCTACTTAACTTACGGTAAGTGCTGTTAATACGCCGTCGATAATTTTTACATTAGAGTTCGTTGAATTGAAAATCTCCTTAGGGTAGCTATTTTCCGTGATTAAAGTGGTGAGGCTCCAATGTTCGCCAGGGTTGTCCATTAGCGGTGGTATGAACCTTTTTGGAAACGTATCAATGACGTAGACCAACACATTAGAGAAGAGTTGAATTCATTCGTGAAAATTGTAGCTAACAGATACAGGGTCGTTTCATAAAGATGCTTTGCGCCTTTCACAAGGAGCTAGCAATGGAGGATGATGCCGTACAACCTTGACTAAACGGGTCGGTGTTAGCACCAAACTAGCAGCTTGGTATGTAGAACTGGTAAAGCACAAGGCCAGAATGCGACTGTTTTCATTTGGTACACTGTTGGTCTGTCGAAGAGTGGCACAACTGTAGCTGTTCGAGTTAGATTTCCACCCAGACCTGTTCTACAGTATAACATAGGCCTGTTATGCCCTAGCTGTTTGCATGGACTCGCTTGGACCTCTCAGGGTCGGCTCTAACACAGCCGGAGAGATTAACGCGAAAAGGGAAACACACGTGGATTTAATTTTTCGACGACTTTTATTTAAAAAATCCTAATGTCCCTACTTCCCTAGCTCGTTTACAATTTACTCACAGATGTTTGGTGTAGTGTGTCTGGGCTCGCCGTAGATTTCCCTGGTCGTTGCTGCAGTTCAGGTCCTGGACGTCGACCTGGATCTGGGTCTTCTGCTTCCGGTCCGGTTCACTTTCGGTTGCGTGGATTCTACTTCACGGGTTCGTTTGCGATCTTGTTACAAGGTGGCGAGTTCACTGGAGTATCCTACTTCGTTCTGTCCGGGTAGTATCCGGATTCAATCCGGGAGCTCACCTGTTAGGTCGGATACCAGCTCTTCAACAGGAGCACGGACGACGACATAGATAAATTGATTAATCGTCACTAGATGATGTGGGTGGTTCTAGTTTCGCCTCACCATTTGTAGCGCTGTTCGATGTTCGCGCAACTTCCAATAGATGGACGATCTATCCTAACAAATCCGTACTACAAAAACTTCCACTTTACAAGTTGAGGTTGAATATATACTGTTCCGTGAGCGCTTCTGGTCTAGTTCCAGTGGCTCAAGCAAGTGACCGAGTTCATCATGGCGAAACTCCGACGAACCCGCATAGTCACCTTCGGGTCGAGTCACCCTGGAATTCGTGCAGTCGTACCAACCGTTGCGATGAATAAGTGTGTCTTATTGTGTAGCTGTGTATAACACCTAAGTTTGTGTTGTATGTAATATATATTTTTGCCGTCTTCCTAGTACGAGGGTCGTTCAAAAAATAAGTTTCAGTGCCTCAGAAATCGCGGAAAAATAAAGTTAGAACAAAAAACAAGGTGATTTTCGTCATCTACGTTTTATTTTATTTTTTTCTACATAATCGCCGTAACGTTCGATGCATTTTCATAGCGTGGCACGAGTTTTTCTATTCCGAGCGCGAAGTGAGTAGCGTCCAACTTTTTGAAGTACAATGTAACTGCGTCACGAATTTCTTCAGTGTTATCGAATCGTTGACCACCGAACGTGTTTTTTGTCCTAACTTTATTTTTCCGCGATTTCTGAGGCACTGAACCTTATTTTTTGAACGGCCCTCGTTTCTGGATATCTTTTAAATTTTTTTTTATTTATTTGTTATATTTTGTTTCTTTTTCAATTGTCGATATTTATATATTTGTCCTGTCTAGCTATGTGTGTGTTCCACGGTTTTTTAATGAAAATATCATTTTATTTATTACCGTGGGAGGAGACGAAGCCTCAAACAACCTGAGCCAACAGGTGACCTGTCACAACAATGCACCATCTGATATCCTCGATAATCCGCACCTTCAAACTGTTGTACAGGGTTCGTGCTGCTGGTTGAAAATCTGACTTGTGAGCAGAGATGCCAACCTTCCTGATTTTTCAGGATTTCCCAGACTTTTTAGCACGCTCCCTGATATCCTGACGAATACTCAATTTATCCTGATTTTTCTGAAATAATCCTGATTTTTCCTGATTTTTGTACTCTTTACATTATCTATATATATAAAAATGGATTTCTGTCTGTCTGTCTGTCTGTCTGTCTGATTCTTATGGACTCAGAAACTACTTAACCGATCAACATGAAAATGAAACAAGCAAATGAAACCAAATTAGGCATATTTAGGTTTTAAATGTTTCTATGTTGCTTAGCCTCTCCACCCCACTCTCTAAGGTGGGAGGGGGGCTGCCATACAAATGAAACACAAATTACTGCATTACTCGAGAATTATTCAAGCAAATGAAACCAAATTAGGCATATTGAGGTTTTAGGGTGCAATACATGTTTCTATGTTGCTTAGACTCTCCACCCCCTCTCTAAGAGGGGCTGCCATACAAATGAAACACAATTTTCTGCATAACATGAGAAATAATCAAGCAAATGAAACCAAATTAGGCAATTGAAATTCTAGGGTGCAACAAATGTTCCTATGATGGTTAGACTCTCCACCCCCCACTCTAAAGGGGAGGGGGCGGGCTGCCAAAAAATAAAACTCGAATTTCGGCATTACTCGAGAATTATTCAAGCAAATGAAACCAAATTTGGCCTGTGGAGGTTTTAGGGTGCAATAAAAGTTTCTATGTTGCTTAGACTCTCCACCCCCTCTCTAAGAGGGGCTGCCATACAAATGAAACACAATTTTCTGCATAACATGAGAAATAATCAAGCAAATGAAACCAAATTAGGCAATTGAAATTCTAGGGTGCAACAAATGTTCCTATGATGGTTAGACTCTCCACCCCCCACTCTAAAGGGGAGGGGGCGGGCTGCCAAAAAATAAAACTCAAATTTCGGCATTACTCGAGAATTATTCAAGCAAATGAAACCAAATTTGGCCTGTGGAGGTTTTAGGGTGCAATAAAAGTTTCTATGTTGCTTAGACTCTCCACCCCCTCTCTCAGGGGGTGGAGAGTCTAAGTGTGATGTTTTTGTTTTCCCAAAAATCGACATAAACTTTTCGGACAACCCAATATGAGCTATCCTGATCTATCCTGATTTTTATTTTCATTCTCCCTGATTTTTTCAAATTATAGTTGGCATATATTAGGCTGTCAAAAAAGTCCTGCGGTATTTCCGCGAGGTGTCGTTGTAAGCGCGTAGTTCTAGTTGTATTCATTGTATCGAGAGATACTATAGCTTGTTGGAAAGGTATTTTTGGGCGCTATAATATAGTCCTTGACAGTGTTTTGTTTGGTTAAGTCGTTCGTGAGTTATAGTGTCGCAAATATGGAGCAAAATAAAGAGAAAATCCGACATATTTTACAGTACTACTATGACAAAGGCAAAAATGCATCTCAAGCTGCCAATAAAATTTGTGCAGTTTATGGACCCGATACAGTTTCCATTTCCACCGCACAACGATGGTTTCAACGTTTTCGTTCTGGTGTAGAGGTCGTCGAAGATGCGCCACGCTTCGGAAGGCCTGTCGTCGAAAATTGCGACAAAATCGTAGAATTAGCCGAGAAAGACCGGCATAGTAGCAGCCGTAGCATCGGCCAAGAGCTGGGGATAAGTCATCAAACCGTTATTAACCATTTGAAGAAGCTTGGATTCACAAAGAAGCTCGATGTATGGGTGCCACACACGTTGACGCAAAAAAACATCTTTGACCGTATCGACGCATGTGAATCGCTGCTGAATCGCAACAAAATCGACCCGTTTCTGAAGCGGATGGTGACTGGCGATGAAAAGTGGGTCACTTACGACAACGTGAAGCGCAAACGGTCGTGGTCGAAGCCCGCTGAAGCGGCTCAGACGGTGGCCAAGCCCTCATTAACGGCCAGGAAGGTTCTGCTGTGTGTTTGGTGGGATTGTCAAGGAATAATCTATTATGAGCTGCTTCCCTATGGCCAAACGCTCAATTCGGACCTGTACTGCCAACAACTGGACCGCTTGAAGGTAGCACTCATGAAGAAGAGGCCATCTTTGATAAACATAGGCCGCATTGTCTTCCATCAGGACAACGCCAGGCCACACACTGACGCGCCAGAAGCTCCGGGAGCTCGGATGGGAGGTTCATTTTGCATCCGCCGTATAGTCCGGATCTTGCACCAAGTGACTACCACCTGTTTTTGTCCATGGCGAACGAGTTAGGTAGTCAGAAGTTAGCCACAAAAGAGGCCTGTGAAAATTGGCTATCCGAGATTTTTGCCAAATAAGAAAGCGAGCTTCTATAACAGGGGTATTATGAAGTTGGCATCTCGTTGGGAACAAGTCATCGAACAAAACGGCGCATATTTGACTTAAAACAGATAATTGTAACTAATTTTATGAACAAATGAAAATTCAAAAAAAAAACCGCAGGACTTTTTTGATAGCCTAATATATCAAATTATAGTTATAGTATTCTTCTCTCCATAACTCGATACCTCCCTAACTCGATGGTCCCTTGCACTGGAGAAATAGTTTAGTAAAAGCAGCTACCAAATCTTTAGTAGCCAAAACATTGGTAAAATATACAAATGTTTTGTAAATATTACCAAAATTACGTAAAAGCGATGTCAGACGCAATGAACGTTCCTACTAGAGATTCGTAGATTTTACTTCAAACCATTAGTAACTTTGTTTTTTTGTCATACCCAACATCTGTGATGTGCGCACTTTGCAATCGCCATTTCTATTTTGGAGATGAAGCGATTCGGAGGTAAGCATTTTGTTGATGGTACGTTTCATTACATATATACATATTTAATATTATTAACATATGTATTTCTTTTCTTCATAGAGACACGAGAGAACAATATGCGGATGAAACGTGCTGGTGCTACAGACACTCCCTAAATAATGCAAACTAGAGCGATGCAGCTGGTAGAGGAACGGGAACTTTCCTCGTGTACGCTGCTCATAGAATAAGTTATATATTATTATTATAATGTATTCTAAGTATGTCGAGTTAAATGTAATCAAATAGAATTTTTTAAATTAAAAATAATTATTAAAAAACATTTTTATTATCCCTGATGATTATCTCTCACAAATGAGAAGCAAAATTTGCACTGATATTGCGCCAATGTTGGACCAAAAAATCGTAGTTTGTTTGACGTTTGTGCCTACCATTTTTCTTTCGTAATATGTACCAATGATTTGTAGGGTAGAAAATGACTAGAGAATTGGTAACATGTACCAAAAAATTCGTCATATTTACTAACTATTCCTCTCAGTGTGGATATCGAGTTAGAGAAAGTTGACTGTATATCGTCGGTCTCATTGGTTTTACATGAGTTCTTTCGGTGACCTTATCAGATCTCCCAAACATAACTCTTTGTTGTCGCAATTAGAATTCGATACAGAATATACGCGATAAGTAACGGAATATATTGTCGGTCTTATTATACAGACTACGCTAGATGAATAGTTCTTTTGGTTAACTTATCGGGTTTCACAAAAATAACTTTCGTCCGTCACGATTGAAGTTCAATAAAGGCGTGGTAAACAAATTACGTAATGTTAAAAATGCAAGTTCGAACAAACAGAGACGGTAAATTAATGCTAACATCTATTGGGATTATTGCTTTCAAAGCATCTGGGATTTAGCTGAGATGAATATGGCTTAGTATAAATTGATGTTGATTTACACAAGAGTAGCCACCTCTTGGTTCAATGCAGCAGTTCATGTCGTTACATTTTATCACTTGCAAAAGGTACTGGGATGTCCTTACGTGACGAGCACACCTCTAGACTTAACACATTAAGGACCGCTCACGAGTTTTCTCGTGTTTCGCGTCTCATCTGTTGCGGAGCGCTCACGAGTTTTATCGTGTTCCGAGTTCCGTCTGTTACGGATGGATCACCAAATAACTCGTGTGTTCTACACTTGATGTAACCATCAATCCTTGGTCTGCCAAGAATCTAACAAGGCCTACCGATGGTTCACCTTCATCTCATCCACACCGAAGGAAATGATCTCATTCGTGGAATCTGAAAAAATAAAGCGTACAAGTTTGCCCCGAAACGTGCGGTCCCAGACGTATGTCTTACAGATTTCTTTGCGGTCCTTAATATGTTAACATCTAACTAATTCCGTTTCATCGATTTGGGAGTTTGCGGTCTCAATATACAATAAAAATCGCAAGGTTATTCCACACATCAGCTAACGATTCCCCTTACTCAAAATATTTCGTTTCCAGTCCCGGGTTCCTTGTTTTGAGTTTTTCACCCAAGTGAGATCTCTCATGATCATGAGGAAGTATTGAACCTGCTAACTCTCGGGAAAGAGAAATCATCCGATGTTCCGTCCAGCTGAAAGCACTGCCTCCTGGAGCATTTGCAGCAACGAATAAGGCATCAATATTCAATTGATTAGAATGGTGAATCGAAAATATATATGACCTTCTTGAAGCGAGGGTTCTCGTCAAGTCCTCCATTCACATTAATTATGATTACGGGTTTGATTATTTCTGGATACAGAATAACCACAAATTCAGGCAGCTCGCACACCCTTTTAAAATCGAGCTAGTGAGAATATGCGTTCAAAGAATAGTGCCTTCCTGGACGAACTGTATGGTCAAGGTGTCTACTTTGACTTTATTCGGTCGCTAGCTAAATTGAACTACCCAGCAAACATTAAATCGTATAATTTTGCACGTGCCAAGTCTTACAAGAAATCCGAATAAATCATAATCGCATATAATATCAATCAAAGTATGTGTCGTGTATATTTGAAATCTCATAAAATGCAAAAACTCGATTTTATATACCATTATCAAATTAAGTCGCAATTCGGTATAATAAACACCAGTTTTATGATGTACATTGTCGTAAAATATATTTAATCCGCATCATATGCGTATATTACGCTGATGCAGTTTGTGTGTCGTATAAGCTTATAATTTAAATCGATTCAGTACTGTAGTAAATCGTGTTGCATGCTGAAGAAAATCATGAAACAGTAAATCATATTAGATCTTAATAAAGAACATATTACATCATATCGAAATGTGAATGAAATGCTGATGCACTCGAAAGTTTCAAGCGCTGTTGAATTAAATTTTAGATAGCCGCGCGAGATAGCTGGTGGATGATAATCCAGACGACTGGAGCTCGAACCCATATCGGAGCAGTTTTCACTAAAACTCAATCTGTGTCATTTCAAACATTCATATTCCACGCCCAACACAAGTCAATCAAACAATTATTATTTCTACAAACATAAACACTCATATATAAAAATGGCGATTCGTGAGGCTATAATAAACATTTCACGAAAATATTTTGCGCCATTTGTTTTTTTCTATGTCTGTAATAAATCGTATATGAGTATGGCAAAAGTCGTATTAGGTGCTTTGACAATTCATGAATATATTCACATTAGATCGCAATTCAATACAACATAATCGCTATTATAGCCGGTCAAAGTTGCATATTCATCCAAACAAATTCGGTAAGCATTTGTCATGCATGTATATTGCCTCCACTTTTCATGCATATGCCAGTTAGGCGTATTATATGCCAACCAAATTTTAGGGCATATGATGTTATATATACGCTTGTTATGCGATTTAATGTTTGCTGGGTAAGGATTTAAGCTGAACTTATTGAGTATGAAACTGAACTATATATACACGAATTTTTATTCTAGCTTAAAATTAAAAGAGAGAGAAAAGATCTCCCTTTCCTACTCAGATAACCGAAACCGCATCGCCTATTTGCTACATAAAATTCATCCCATGATTTCCATCCTACTTCGCTACCGCTTAAAAGGCTCAATTTGGTGAAGATTTTACGACCTATCTATTTGCTGATTGCCAGCAAGGAATCCCTATCTATATTTTCCTGTTCTTATCCTCCACTAAATAAACATTTGGAATCCTAAATAAACATTTTTGTTTCTTTGCCCTATTCCTTCTCTGCCCTTCGCGCTCATTCCATGCGCGATAAAAGGCGAGACCTAAACAAAACAATTTTTATCACCTCTCAAGTGGCCCATACAGCGCTCCTTGGGTCTTATCAAAACAGGCTTCCCGCGAAAAAGGTTATAGTGGGAAACATCTAGCTAATTGTCGGCAATAATTATTTACTTCTATTCTTTCGTCTAATGCGCTATCTATGGCGCGTTTATCTTTGGAGCTATAAAGAACAATTGAAGAAAAGGAAACGAAACATGTGGTTTCCTCCTGCTGGCATTATTTTGTTTTTCAAATGCGCGTTGCTCTACAAATTTGATATTTGATTATTTGAATTTATTTTTAGCCCTGCTATCTAAGCTGGATCCGTAACAACATTCATTCCCTGCCCCTGGTGACTGTAAGGACGTGGTCGGCGTCATTATTGACTATTTAAAGCTCGAGTCACCGAAACTTGCACAATGAGAATGATTTGCTACTTCCAAAAGCCATTCAGTGTATTCTTTGTGCAATTTCGCTGGTTCAGGTCAATTACAAAGAACAGCTACGAAATATACCAGTCTACCCAAGCTCAAGCTATTGCATAGTTAGAAATGTTGGTAGTATAGTCGTTTTAAAAAATTACCCTTTCTTGCAGGAATTGGCCACATGGTGGGAGCTGGCATCTATGTCTTAACCGGAACGGTGGCACGCGAGATGGCTGGACCCGGCATTGTGCTGTCCTTTATCTTGGCTGGAATGGTTTCAATGCTAGCGGCACTGTGCTACGCCGAATTTGGTACCAGAGTACCGAAGGCGGGGTCGGCATATGTCTACACCTATGTGTCGATTGGGGAATTCTGGGCATTCGTAATCGGATGGAATATTATCCTAGAGCACATGCTGGGAGCGGCATCGGTTGCACGTGCCTGGAGCGGATATGTGGATTCTATGTTGGGAAACATTGTGGCTAACACAACGATGAAGATTACCGGAGAAATGCACGAGCAGTTGCTGGCCAAATATCCTGATTTTCTGGCATTCGCTGTTTGTCTGAGCTACGCTATTGCACTGGCAGCTGGAGTGAAGGCGACGGCAATGATTAACAGTATTTTAACAATGGTAAACGTTATTGTGATGTCGCTCGTTGTTGTGCTTGGATTTTGGTATGCAAACACTGTAAATTGGGCGTTGCCGGATCAGGGATTTCTACCGTATGGATTTGGCGGAGTTCTAGCCGGTGCTGCGACTTGTTTTTATGCGTTCGTTGGATTCGATAGTATAGCTACTTCTGGAGAGGAAGCCATGAATCCAAAAGTATCCATTCCTTTAGCCACAATGTTATCACTTTGTATAGTGACTGTTGGATATGTATTGCTCAGTGCAGCGCTAACTCTTATGATACCGTACGATGAAATAAACCCAGTTGCAGCGCTACCGGATGCCTTCGGATTGATCGGAATATCATGGGCGAAATATGCCATTTCAACAGGTGCTATCTGCGGTATGACGACTACTCTTCTCGGATCGCTGTTTGCGCTCCCTAGATGCTTGTATGCGATGGCAAGCGATGGATTATTGTTTTCATGCTTCGGAAAGGTCAACACAAAAACTCAGGTCCCAATTCTCAACTTGGCGGTTTCTGGACTCAGCTCCGCACTGCTGGCTTTGCTTTTCGATCTAGAGAAACTGGTGGAGTTCATGTCAATTGGAACGCTTCTGGCGTACACCATTGTTAGTGCTAGTGTCATTGTGCTTCGTTACCGACCAATCGCTGTGGAAGAAACTGTTCACCTAGCGCCGGACACTCCAGGTACCGACGAGGAAGAAGGTGTCTCTTCTTCGTCCCAGTCTAGTGCGGTGGATCCCTCGTCGCCTACAAATGAAATGATCGAAATTGCTCTAGCGGGACGATTGCGACCACAGTTTCGTTGGTTGGAACCCGTTCTGGGGCGCTGTGAGCCTGGGGTAGCATGCTCCGGAGCTGTACTACTGTTCTGTGTTCTAAGCGTTGCCCTATGCTTCCAACTTCAAGCATCCTGGAACGAGCTTTATAATGGAACTTGGTGGGCTTTAGGATTATACGGATTTCTATTGTTCTGCTTGGTTGCTTGTTAGTATTAGTAATAATCTTATTTGAAGCCTATACTGATTGTTACATTCGTTGCAGGTATCGTGGTCATCTCAGCGCATCATCAAAACACACGCGGGCTTCAGTTTAAGGTACCACTCGTGCCGTATATTCCAGCTTTCAGTATATTCTGCAACATTGAACTGATGGTCCATCTGAGTTTCCTCACTTGGCTCAGATTCTTCATTTGGCTCTCGATTGGAATGCTGGTTTATTTCCTATACGGTATCCACAACAGCAAGGAAGGTGAGCTAGGGACCTCTTATTCCATGTTGATGTCAACTCAGGAAGCGATTCGAGGCTGGGGTGCTATGCATTCGGCTGGTTTCACCGGTGGAACTCGGGTAACGGTTACGAAGATTGTGAAAGGACGTGTCAGTCGCAAAAGCGTCGACAAACAAGCTATCATCGATGACGATGACGACGATTCGTAATTTGGCACTCATCAACGGAGTTCATAAGCAATGTATGGATGCACAGTGGTACCCATTACGTTTACGGTTTTGTTCGAATGTTCCATTACTTGAAAGAGATACGCATATTAGGCACCAAATATTGTTTGTCATTAGATGTTCGATTATATATTTCAGCCTACGACGGCGGTGAAGCGCATCATTGGCCAGCTTATTCGAACTCCAACTTCTAAGCGTGGACGCGTTTCTTTTTTTTAAACACTAGATTACATTGCTTTGAAAGTGACCTGATCCGATACAAGGTGCTGACCAACTTCATCGATCGCTTTCCAGTATTTATTTATTTATTCACACCGTCTTAGACAAGTCGCATAGACTGTAATTTTGTTATAACTATGGTAAACTTCTTCTTCTTATTATTATTATATATGCGTTTTTCGTCAGGTTGAAATCGTACTCGTGACAAATAAAACTTAGCTGGCGAAGGCAAGAATCGAACGGGTTGTTATAACCGTGGTTCGTTCTATGGTTTGGCACTGCTAATAGTGGGGAATTCTGAAATCGTCTAGGAGGAATGTAGAACGGGATCTGTGCGTACAATTCAGCACAGTCCATAGATCCTCTGAGAATGTCGAATATAAATAATCGCTGCAACGTGACTCGTCTAGCTGGTAGTGGCTCCAGCCCTTTGAGCTGGCATCTGTTCGGATACGGAAGAAGGTTGGTTGCATCGTTCAAAGGAAATAGCTTAAGAGCGAAGGGCAAATTTTTACGCAGTATACAGCGTGCTACTAACTAGCGAACAATAAAGTGTTTTCAGTGCATGTATATTATGGTGCCAATGAATGTATGGGAAAAAACCGACCCTAAAATTTCAAAAAGTTACCCTATACAAAATGTTCACCACCTCGAAAAAACACCCTATGCCAAATTTCAGCTCAATCGGACTTAAGGGAGAGTGGCGCAAAGCGGTCAAAGTTTGAGTTTTTTGAAAATCACCCAAGGGGGGAGTAGAGGAAATCGGGGTTTTCGAATTTTTTTTGTCAAAAATCGGCACTCTGGGACATGCGAAACTAAAAGTATGGTTTAGGGTGCCAATAAAAATAGTTATTTTGATTTTTCATTCGGAACTTGCTACGAAATGTTGATTTGCACGATAACATACCCTATGCAAAATATTAGCTCATTCGAACTTCATTTACTGGTGTCGCAGACGTTAAAATTTGAGTTTTTTCAAAACCGCAAAATCTCCAGAAATCGGGGTTTATAAAAAAAAATGTTGATGCCAAAAGTTTTAAAATTGCATGACATGTTGAGACTTACAGTCGAGATAACTATTTTCGAGATAACTATTTTTATCGGCACCCAAAACCATACTTTTCGTTTCGTATTCCGAAAAAAACTAAGTCCCAGAGTTTCGATTTTTGACAAAAAAATTTTTTGACATGAGATGACACTAGATCTCGGCGTTTCATGCAATTTTAAGACATTTGGCATCAAAACATTTTTTTTCGAAAACCCCGATTTTTCGATTTTCAAAAAACTCAAACTTTGACGGTTATGCGCCACTCTCCCTCAAGTCCGATTGAGCAGATATTTGGCATAGGGTGTTTTTTCGAGGTGGTGAACATTTTTATGAGGTTATTTTTTGAAATTAGAGATGACCATTTTCATTGGCACCCTAATGTATATCTGTAGACTCCGCTGCGTGGCGTCGTATGAAGCCTAGCACGGAGAAAGCTTTCGCAGTCATAGCAGCCACGTGCTTACCGAATCTAAGTTTGGAATCGATTGTGACTCCAAGGTAGTAGATGTACGATAAACGTTCCAATACTTCCGTTTCCATCAAGTGCTGATGACTGGCAGGACTCTGGCAACGGCCGAAGGAAATGACTTTGCATTGATTACTGTTCACACGCATCCCATTGTCGCTACACCATGCGAATCGAAGGCGAATCGATGGTACGAAAGAATTTTAGGTCGTCGGCGAATGAATGTTTAGACAAAGAAATCAGAAAGTACAAGTCGTTAATAAACATGTTGAACAACATCGGCCCAAGAACACTGCCCTGCGGTACTCCAGATGTGTTGTTCATGACACGGGATCGAGTTGAGTATAGGCGACATCTGCGGTTCTGTTACACAAATACGAGGAAATCCAATCCGTAAATGAATCTGGAAATCCCATGTGTTCCAACTTCCCGATGCGAAGGATATGCGGAACCGTGTCGAATGCTTTCGCGAAGTCAACACATAGTGGGTCAACTTGTCGTCTCTCTTCTACTTCGCGAGACAAGGCAGAACGTAGCACATGAGATTCGATGATTTAGATCGATGCCTCATGAACCCGTGTTGGCCTTCAAACATAATGGGAGACTTCACGTTATTCAAAACGTTGTGCACCAGTCTTTCGAATACTTTGCCAATGCAGCACAGTATTGTAACACCACGATAATGTTCCACCATCTTGCAGCTACCAGACTTGTGAATGGGGACGATGTAAACAGCTTTCCAGGCATCCGGAACGGTTATTTGGCGAAGTGACTGGTTAAATAAATGTGTGATTGGAGCCGCTAACTCTTTGAAGCAGTTTTTCAGCAGTAGGGGAGGTATTCTATCCGTTCCGCATCCTTTTTTGATGTCCAAGTCGTCGATAGCTCTCACAATTTCGTTTTCGGTAAATTGGATGACAGGGAGGTCGATGTTGTACGCAGGAATGTGAGCAAAACAAAAACACCAAGACGTACGGGTGATACTTTGCTGAACACGCCTTCGAAAAACGTAGCAAAAAGTTTGCGGTTTCCTCGATTGAGTTGCCTTGAGCACCATTGAAGCTCACACTACGTAGTATGCGAGTGGATGATTGTCTTTTCTTCACAAAGTCCCAGAAGCACGACGGGTTTTGCTTAACTTTGGCTTGAATCTTGGCTATGTATTAGGAGTACCGGTAAGTTTCTTCGTCTTTTTTTCAAAAACTAATTTATTCTGGAAAAATGCTTAAATATTTGATATTCAAAGTATTGCCCGTCGCTAGTCACAAATTTTTCCCCTTTTTCTGGCAATTCAAGGATCCCTTCGCGGAAATAATCGGCCAGTTTGCCGGCTAATCAAGAATCGATCCAATTATTGACTTCTACAAAATTGAAGAAGTGCTGATCAACCAGACCATGTTGCATCGATCGAAAAAAAGGCAGTAATTGGACGGAACAATGCCTGGAGAATACGGCGGGTGGGATAGGACCTTCCATTTCAGCGTGTCCAAGTATGTTTTGACCGGTTTCGCGACATGCGGCCAAGCATTGTCGTGCTGCAAAATAACTTTGTCGTGTCTTCGTTCGTATTGTGGCCGTTTTTCCTTCAGTGCAAACGCATCAGTTGTCGTCGGTATAAGTCCCCCGTAATGGTTTCATTCGGTTTTAGCAGCTCATAGTACACCACACCCAGCTGGTCGCACCAAATAGACAGCATAACCTTCTGGCCGTGAATATTCCGCGCGGCCGTGGATGCATGGCCGGGGTATCCATACGTTGCCCGACGTTTAGGATTGTTTAGGATTGCCGTTGGAGCAGTTGTTCGTACGTGAAAAAACAGCGTTCGACGTCTCGTGGCTTCAATTCATATGGTACCCAATGTCCTATCTTTCGGATCATTCTCATTGCTTTTAAACGATCGGATAAGGTTTGCTGAGCTATTCCAAGTGTATCTGCACGTTTTTGTTGCGTTTGTGACGGATCTTGATCGAGTAAAGCCTCTAATTCTTCATTTTCAAACTTTTTTGGCGGTCCGGAACGTTCTTCGTCTTCCAAGTCAAAATTGCCACTTTTAAACCGTGCAAACCACGTCTGACACGTTCGCTCAGTTGGTGCATGGTCACCATAAGCTTTCACCAAAACGCGATGACTTTCCGCAGCTTTTTTCTCCATATTGAAGTAATGAAGTAACACTCCTCGCAAAAACACTCTCGTTGGTACGAAATTCGACATATTCGAAGTGGCAAAAAACTATGTTGTTTACGCTTCAACTTTTTGACATACACTGAAAAACACGCGCAATGACAGTAGCTTTCCAACGAATCTCTGAAACTATTTGATTCAACTATTCAACTATTTGATTCACTGGAACAATAATCAAGTTACGCCATCTGTAGTAAAACTGAAGAAAATCACCGGCGCACCTAATAGTTGCCGTAGGTGCCTGATAGCATTGTTTTATACTGTAGTTCAATCTCTTGGAGGTAGTTTCGATCGTTTGTAGACTTTGAGTTGAAGAAGCGGTGACGAGCTTTCCTGAGAATGTTGCGCAAGTTTCGGAGTTCACAGGTCCACCACGGTTTACCGGACATTGAGCTGAATGAACGTTTTCTGTGAGGCACATTGTCATTAGGCACTGTGTAGAGCTTTTCATAGATTGCTGAAAGTAGATTTACTGACCGAGTTTGCAGTAGGGTTTCCCAGTCAACAGCCTCCAGAGCCATTTTCAACTGTGTGAAATTGCATAGCTTAAAATCATAGGAAGGATTGTCGTCTATTTCATTGTGCGCAATTAGATCGTCGCTGTCCACGTCGAACAGCAGAACGAACGGTGCATGGTGATTGCCCTGCTTCGCGTTTCAGTTGGGTATATAACTCTTCTACCATCGAATGTGTTCGAAGAGCAGACAAAAGAGACCATAGCCTTGTCGAAGCCCCCTGTGAATTGCCTGCATCGTTGTCTGAATCAGTCTTTTGAGCTTTCGGTGATTCTGATTCTCCAAGCTTTTTGCGTAATTCTCCATAGCTGTCGTCGGTCGATAGTATCAAATGAGGCTTTGAAGTCGATGAAAATGTGGTGCGTAGGGACTATATACTCGCGGCATTTTTGTGGGATCTGCAACAGTGTAAAAATCTGGTCTGTTGTCGAGTGTCCGGGCATGAATCCGGCGAACTTCCCACAAATCTGCTCACTATCGGTGTTAGATGGCGAAAGAAGATCTGGGATAGAATTTGATACGCACCATTCAGGATCGTGATTGCACGTTAGTTCTCATAATCCAGCTTGTCAACGTTATTGGCGTGACGTGAAAATGTTCAATTTCAAACACTTATTCCTCAGTCATTCCATAATGGATTAATGAAATTTTTGCGTCAAGTGATTTGGGTACGCCATAACAATTTATTACATCGAAGAAAATAATATACACGGCGTTTCACAACTATAGAACCACTAATTTTTTCTGAGTTTCCAGAGATATTTCGGTTGAGTTGAAGTATATAGTGTAGGATATACCAACTATCTTCATTTAAAAGACTGGCCATTTGAACTTCACTGTTGTGTTCAGGCGCGAAACATAAAAAAACAGAAATTCCAGTGTTTCATAACTATAGAACCAGATGGAAAAACTCTCACTCCTCTATAAAATTAACGTCAATTTAACATGAATTACAATAAGTTTCTAATTCATAGATCATCTTTAGTTCTCAATCAGTTCAAATAACTCATTCGGGGTGGTTTTGACCAAGCTACTCCATGTTGTAGTGTGTATCTCGTTCTACGCACATGTTTCTGAAGTCCGAGAGTTCAGTTTAAGTTTTTCTTTTTTGTTGATGCTACAGACTTCAAGCTCCCGTGGCCGAGTGGTTAGCGTCACAAACTATCATGCCGGGAGTCCGGGTTCGAATCCCGTTCTGGTTGGGGGATTTTTCGTCAATGAAATATGCAATGAAACGAAAACTACATCGCAAGCCCTGCCCCTTGTAATTCATTAGCCTGCATAAAGGGCAATGTTCAGCAGCGAGGGGCGGTCAGTCCGTTTCGAGTCGTAGAGCAATTTACACCACAAGATCAAAAGAATCAGAAGGGTAGCAAAATAACATCCATATGAGTTACATCGGCAAGCAGCAGCAAGCAAAAGTACAAATGTGCATGTCACAACGGATCTATGATATCGTAGTAGGCGTTTTGTTCTATATATTTTAATTTTAGTGACTTTCAGAATTCTGGGCTAGTTTGTCTCTGCGCAGTAGGCGTGTTATCAATTACAGACTATTCATCACAATGTAACAGTCGCCATATCCTACGTCAACTATGCAGTCGTGTCTCGGACGGAACTCGGAACTCTCCTGTGACTTTTTATAGATGGGGTAGATTACCCTTTCTTTCCACTCATCCGGTAGCTATTCCATGTCTCAGGCCCTGAATATCAACCGGTGTATACATTCTAAAAGTTTTCCCGAACCTCCCTTGCAGAGTTTCACTGCGAGATCATCCTCACCAGCTGCTTCATGCTTCTTCAGATGATTAATGGACTCCTTAACTTCACCCATTGGCATGGGTAGTAAATGCCGATGTTCACTGCACCGGTGCTGTCCTCTTCAATGCCGTCTTGGTCTCCTGTTTGCGCACTGTTCAAGTGTTCATCGTGTTGCCTCCATCTTTCGATCACCTCGCGTCTGTTCGGTAAGACCCGGTAAGACAGTATGACCCAAGCGCTTGTGTGAGGCGTTTCGTTTCTTCAAAAAATTTTGCCGTTCTCGAGAACGATAAAGCAACTCCATTTTCTCACACACTTTCGCTTCCAGGTGGCGCTTTTTTCCCGAGAGAAATATGTTTGCGGCCTTCGCTTCGTTAGATGTCGTTCCACATTCTATCGAGTCACTCGTTGCAGCATGGTTGCACGTGCCTTCTTTCTCAAAAGCACTAGACATTGTTCATCAAACCATCCGTTCCGATAGATAGGTTCTTATGTCGATAATGTCTGAGAAATGCCAACCATCGATCAAAACATGGTCAAGTTGTATTTCCGTTTACTGAGGTGTTCTGAACACGCTGAGCCTACCAATTACCGGTCTGAACTCCCCCACTTGGTCGACTTGTCCGTTCAAATCACCGACGACGATTTTGATGTCATGGTTTGGGTAGCGATAGTTTTCAGTTGCGCGTAGAATTCTTTTTTATCGTCATCGGATTGCGGCTGAGGACGTTGATGATGCTGATGTTGAAGAAGTGGTCTCGCATCCTCGATCTGCACATTCTTCCGTTGATAATCTGAGTAGAAAACCAGGATGTCTTCGGGTACGAAAGTGACCCCGTTGGCTTCGTACGAATCCAGGACATCCTTTGAATAGTGGTACGAAGCTAGATCTGGCCAGAAGATCGTAGGGCCCAGACGCTTCTGTAGACACTCCTTGAGGTAGATCTGCCCGTTTACAGTCCCGGAAGCCACGAACGGCTTTTCGAGTGACGCTTTTTTCCAATTTTCGAAAAACTGACAGCGATAAAAATACAGTGTGAACAATACACTCTAAACTACTTCTACCCAAAATTTTCCAGAAAATCCGTGATGCAATTTGATGTGGGACACCCTTGAGATGATATGACCATCTTGTAACGATCGTATCATTGAACCTTTCCAGCACACCTTCTCCAGCGATGTTGGAACTACGGACTAACAATGTTTCCAAAAGAATCCGGGCACTCGCAAACAAGTTTAAAGATTTGCAGTTCCATGTCCCGGTCTCTAGTCCGTGCTCTTTGCCTGGGTCTAGTCCGATTGTTCTGTCTCAAATTACTTTGTGAATTTTCGTGAGCGTTTTGTTTTTCCGGATGGCTTGCACCAACCTAACCGAAAGACTGCCGTACACAGCACATAGTCTCACGATTAGTCGCACCTGATATAAGGAACAGACGCTGTTTGAAGCCAGCCACACATCCATAGTGAACAGATGATCAGAACGTCCCTTAGGATCGGCATAAAATTAAGGCGCCTAGAAGTATATCCTAAGGTGAGGCCATTTCGGCACTAAGTTGGTTAGGGGAGCGGTATATGAAAACAGTACGGAAGAAAGCAGAAGGGGAATTTTTGCTTGAAGTGTGAAAGAGACAGACTGATCACGAGCGAGCTTGGGCACAAGTGTATTGTGTTTTTTTTTTTTTTTTTTATAAATTCGTTTATTTTTACAGGCTCAGTTACATAAGTTTAAAGGAGCCGAAATCTTAAATATATTTTTAAAACTATATATATGAACAATTTTCTTAAATCTATGGTTAGTAATGTGGGAAACCGATTACTCGTGGTGGACTCGAGAGGGTGTATTGTGTTTTGTTCACAAACAAAACACAGTAGACTTCCAAGATGGCTGAAGAGTGGTTTTAGCAAGTTGGCCCTCCTTAAAATACTTCTAGGCGCCTTGCATAAAACTTTAACCCGAAATGGAATGGTCGCTCGCTTTCCCATTTACACATAACACAAACATAGAGATCAAAACTAAAAGTCATGTGATAAATTTTTTTGCGTTTAATTCAAGCTTAAAGCGGACCTTACACGGTCAACTTTATTGACAATATGATGACATTTGTGAGCATAATGACAGCTGAACATGGCCGACGACGCAGAAATCCGGATTTTCTGATTTTCGAGCATCAATATCGTGACATTTCATATGGATGCATGATGTTGACGTTTTACCTCACGGACTTCCAGACTGAGTTGCCAGTTATGCAAGCGCAAATTTAATTTTTGTTAGTCTTTTTTGCGATTGCAATTAAAATTTATAAACTACTGAAATTGTAGGAATCATAAATGGAAGCTTTTGGTTTGGGAAACCGATACTTTGAATAGCAAAATACGGTACTTTTCACGATACAAATCAAAACTTCAAAGTAAACTGACAATGTGATGGTGAGAGAGAGGATGAAACTTAACAACGTTTTAGGAATTTTTTAACGTTGAACTCGGTCATTCTTTGCGCTAGTGAGCGTGTTGTGTATTTCTTCACACTCCGCTATAAAATTTGGAGAATGAGAAGAGATGGGAAAATCACAGATGAAAAAACATCATGTGTTAATTCAAGCTACAGTAGAATCCCGATTATCCGCGGAACAGTCGGGCAAACTCACCGCGATTAACGAAAATCGCGGATGACCCATTAAAGGACAAAAAAATGCAAACACGAAAAGAGATGTTTCAACATAAAAACTATGTTCTATAAATACAGAAATCAATCAACTATCCATCTATAAGGTCGTGTACACCAGTGGCTAAATAATGTAAAAGCCATGACCACAACAAAAGAGCATGGGCCTACCACTCAATAACAAATTCCGGAAAGGCCTATTGATTTACTATGGAACTCGCAGTCACGAATAATCCGCAGGGCTCGCCGCTCGCGGGTAATCGGGGTTCTACTGTCATAGTCTCATTTATGGAATAAAAACATTTGCTTTCAGATAAAATAACTTGCATATATTTTCGCAAACTAAAAGAATCTGGCATCTCTGAAACTGAAAGGAACAGTCTGTATTTGTGAAACGAGTATTATGATGTATTTTTGAGAAGAAAAACCGAATTTTAAGGTGTAAATTATGAATGAAAATTAACTTTTACGAATCAAATTAGTATTCTATGTGAATGCAAATCACTTTTTTTCTGCGAGTGGTGAGAAAATCCCATACAAAAATTATGTCTGAAATTGACGTTATATTATAATAATACATTTTAGTAGGAATATCTGAAAATTCAGGGGAAATAGGTTATGTTAAGGTTAGGACTATGCGCTTCAACTAATTAAATAATACCAAGTAGATATTTTCATTCAAATTTTACCAATTGAAAATTGCCTTTTAGCCTTCTAATCTGATAGAGAATAGTTTGGATCCCAAACTCAAATGTCGCCACTAGCCATCGCGGATATTTTCGTTGTCTCGGGTTGAGGGCGATATTGACCGTGTAAGGTGGAAAAATATTGATTGAGGTTAGATCAGATGTTGAAAGCCTAGCTGTCACGATATTGAAGACACTTATTGTCAATCCGGTTGATCGTGTAAGGTGCCCATAAGAACCATGGGGGCGACGGTCAGTGCCATGCTTTTGTTCATAAGGTTGATAAAAAGTGGGACGATTCAGGGATTGTGATGGTATTATATCTTGATGTGTGATTATGTTACTCCATACTATTGAATTCAACAATATATCTTGTATTTATTTTTCTCAATTTAGAAAAAAAGACACACATCACATCTCAGTTCATCGATTTATCATCGTGCACAAATATAACCAATTTTTGAATATACAACATATTAAAAATATGACGGTTAACATTTATGCTGAATGTTATCAACATTCTTCTTAAAAAGCATTAGAGAATTGTCATTTAGCATGTTTACCGAGTTTAAGTTTCAAGTTTTTTTATTAACCCTGTGGATATTTTTTCTACGGTTATTGTTTTGAATATAATATATGACTCGTTTGATGAGAAAATGTTACAACTCGATTTATTGCTGCCGTTACTATTGCTGGTACATTTGCCTACAAATAAGTTATATAAAATAGACCCAATTTTGTAAATTATATTGAAACTAGTCAAATCTATGCTTAATTATGTTAATTTGTAATATATCGATCCATGTTTAAAATTCCAACGTATAATCGACGACTCTACAATGTGATTTAACTCAGTCTACTCGAACCAACGTTTTAATAATATCACTATCAAGTCGATTCTACCGCAAACGACATACTCTAAACTCAAAAATGTAACAATAATCTAAGTAGAAAATCAGGCAGCTCTGTGTTCGCTGTTGTAATCTATAGGAACAATAAAATAGTACCATAATATGCAGCTTCTGTGGGTAAAATTCTGTCAACTAGAGGTCTGAACTCGATAGCTAATATTTATTCTATATGATAGAGAAAAACATTATTCATATTATATACACGGTCATTGCTACCAACTATATATTTATCACGTATAGTATATACACAAATGCAAACACAGAATAACATTGAACACATGATTAGAAGGCTGCAATGCTACATAGTGAAATATTATAACTATCCCATCATAGAATTGAACCCAACGAACACATCGTACTTGGAGAGAAAGTTGGACTAGTTGATGTAATCATGACCAAAGCTTGGACAACATCCAGAGAGAGAGATCAATTAATAGTTTATAGAACAATCTAACAACATTGGGTCACAAACTCATACATATTATAAAAAAATAATAATCTGCGAGAACAAAATCAATATGATAATAGTGCTCTAAATGTGTTATCAATATAAGGAAATAAAATATAATAATTTACGTATTTCTATTGTTGGCATATGTTCCTCACAGCCAAGACACAGTGGACTGTATCAGCAGTAAACCGTTCAAACTTCAGTGGGGGAATGAAACCTCCTTCGGTCTTGGAAAAGGAAAGTATTTCGATTCACAAATATCCAAAATTGGGAGGCAAGTGTGCACTAGGGAGACCAAACAGTTTAATATTTGCTGCCACTTCTGATTTTTTCGTTTGGAAGCCTTGTTTTATACTTTTGAAGTAGCATTCTTTATGATCCATCCGCAGAAATATTCGTGCGCGTTGCCTCAACCATGTTAGTTATAGTTATATTTACTAAATTGATTATTTAAACAAAATAATTTTGAACAACCGCTTCTTGGACGAGTGTTTTTCGCTAAATGGTCTAACTCCTTCTACCCGAAGATGTGCTTGAAATGTCAGGAGATTCAGCAACTTCAAGAACGAGTACAATGAGTTCATGAAGGAGTATAAAAACTAGGCCACATGGAGTTGAGTCTTCGCGGTTAAAATACCCAATTTGTTTTACCATATCATGCCATCTTTCGCCCGGAAAGTTCTACCACGTAAACCCGCGTTGTATTCGTTGTGTCCCTGAATTATGTCCTGATCTTCGGCCCAGTCGTCCATCTTCTTCCACTGGCGAATTCCTCGATGCGTCATTAACACGGATGCGGTACAAATATTCCGTCGAATCAGGGTTTATCCACTGGATAGTAAATTTCTACATCGCTGAAAAAAATACCCTAGAAATAACTTTTCGAAAATCCGATCATTTATCGAGTTACAACCATTTTAGTGATGCGAAATCTAGTTTAGAACGGCCTCGACTCAAAACTTCAAACGCATTCTTATTGGCGTATATCATGGGCCTGATTCTCGAATACACTTCACGGTGGAAACGGAATGAAGCGTATCCGCGATGACAACGGTACGGTGTCGACATCTGGATACGAGATTAGTTTCCCACTAAACTTATCATTATAATATAAAATTATCTTCAGATAAAATTTTTGTGTAAGATTATTATATCACATGAAGAAAACAAAGTTTTCCACTAACATTGAATTACAGTTTGATACGAAGAAGTTAATTTTCATTAATGATTTTTTATTTGAAAAGTGCTCATTCTACCTGAAAACTCATTATTATCTTCGATACTTCACTAACTCGTAAAACGTAGTTCAATGGCGTGCCGTTTATTTCGTTTCCACCGTGAAGTGTATTCGAGAATCAGGCCCCATATCTCAAGTTCTACTGAACTGATCTATTCTAAATTGGATGTGAATCATTTTTTTACATCTCTCTATCGCATGAACCTTTTTTTTTATTTTACCATACAAAAAAAAGATCGTAGAAAACCTGCAAAAAGACCATTTAGTTTTTCAAACAGCCGCCATTCAATCGTATTTTTTTAATCATCCGAGGTTCATGCGACAGAGGCATCTCTATTGATTCAAAATCTGTTTGATTTTGTGTTCAAGATAATCAGAAGGGCTGAAATCGTGTACGTCATGGTACAACTTTTTTTTTGAATACTCTCATCTTACTACCTTGTAACTATTCTAATTTTGGATACTTTTTTCGTTTAGTTCTTGTTGTATTGCAAAAAGACAAAGAAACAAATACTGAAAAATATAAGGTAAAAATATTCTTTGTTTTACTTCTTTAGTGATTGAAAAAAAAGTGTCCGAAATTCATGCATCTACACTAGAATACACCCTCCAGCGCAATTAAAGAAGAAAAATCTCAACGGAGGGGATATTTTTAAAAAGAAAAATATTGTTCAAAAACATTATCAGGTTTTTCAGTAATTTTTACGAATATATATATCCATTCCATTGAAACCGAACATAAATATTGCCAGCTATGCACGCTTGCCGCAACAACGTAGTAGCAAACAATCAAGAATTGCTTAACCTGCATTCTACTTTTATCAGATCACACTTATGTTGCAAACGGCCATGTTTATGGGACAACCTGATAATAGTATGCAGTCAGAGTTGACCAAGTGCATACGACCATAGCATCTAGAAAAAAACCAGGTTTTTCTGCCATCCAAAAAATGGCAGGAATTTCAAATGAAATAGTGAATTTCTCCGCATCAGAAGATTCTACGTTTCGTCCTCCAATGAACACGATAAAGTAACTCTTATTGAAACATTATGTATATGAAATGTGTTGAAACATTATGTATATGATTCATAGTTATTTAAAATTTGGTGGAATATATTAATATCTTGTTCAGACAAGTGTCAGAGAGTAAAAAATTGTAATGACTAAACATTTCATGATCGATTACAAATCGATTACAAATGATTTTTTATTGATTGCAAGAACTCTTTTTCAAAAAGACACTAACCCGCTTGTCGTTGGAACACATTTTTCATAAAATCAGCCATGGTAGTTTAAAATTCATACTAATCGATTATTTTTGGTAAGTAAAATATTGTTTGAGAAAAAGGGAAAAGTAGCCAAGTGTGATTTCAAAGAGACATTGCGGAAATAATGAAATTTTCGGGAGGACACGAGTAGAGTGTCGTATGATGTTTTAAACGACATCCTTCGATTTCACAGCCTCGCCATGGTCGACATGACCACTTGCCATGGCTATTAAGACACGTTTTGTACAGTCCTTTTTGCTAGACTAACTTCCATTGTTCGTCAACATTGGCCGCTTTAAATTGTAGACAATCTGTTACACGATGGCCGTCACGATCACAAGACTGAACGTGCGATACTCCTGATGGCAGAAGCAACCGGCTCTTAACCTCTCTGGAGCTCGGCCGCGTAGGCTCCTTTGGAGGTTTTCCTCATCCGTGTAGCTACAAGCAATTGTAGACTGCTAGAAGCTACTGATGAAGATGGGCCAGTCTGCGAGATTCCCATTAAATGTTGGTAGTTTTTCGCCCAGCACTTTTCGCGCAGCGATATGTTGCTGTGTAAGTACGACAGGATTTGAATACGACGTTTGATTCTCACCATATCACCAGATCTGATTGTTCGGGTTAAGATGGATCGATGGGCGAACAGGAGAGTTGACAGGTGGGCGAATTGTAGTACGATATGGGTGTCCACTGATGAGAGAAGTAGAATGTTTCATGGGTCGAGGATGTTCATCGGGTAAAGCTGGTTGTTGTATGGAAGCATGTACACCGACCGACGGATTGTGTTCTTCAGCTTGCTGCGCTGGGTTCTGAGGGATATTATTTGTATGGGGATGAGTAATGTCGTTTTCTCCCACCAAATTTCATTCCGTTTCTCCAGCAGCTGCTTGTTCATCCACTGCAACCTAAATACTGCAAAGTAGAATACGACGATTCACAACTTGAATAACTATCGGTTTACCAAAATTGTATGTGAATTGAATACACAAAGAGTTGGAAACCTCCTTCGAGTCTTCTACCGTACATTTTCTTAACACTCATATACTCGCTCATTGGTCTGTCAGACCGAGAAAACAATAATTCGTTCATTTCTCAGAAAAAATCAACACTACGACTTTGAGGTTCTCTCTAGCTTCGTTATTCGTCATTCATCATCGTTTAGCATATCGCATGTGTTGGTACAAAGGGGACGTGTGCTACTTTTTTAACACTTTCGGTTTGATTTCCGTTGCATCGGAAGAACGATGTGCTACTTGAATCGAGAATTATCTAGTATAATTTTGCCTCACGAGCACTCTGGAAGTCATCTAGATATTCAATGCAGATTGGCCGCTTGGAATTTTTTGATAAAACATATTTTCAATGCGCTGGTGTAATCTTAACCGATATATGGTGTTACGGTTTAAAAATATAAACCGCAACAAAACAGCACTTTTCAGATTTTTGTAAGGTGCGAATGGAAAATAAGTATAAAATAAAAAAAACAACTTACCAACACTAACGAAATTTTCAAATATGCCTTCCTATGTTGAGGCACAGCATGCTGTCAAAAAACAACAAATGTCAAATGACAGATGTCAAAAAATAAATAACAACATAAACGAATAAACAACTACCACAACTACAGCTATGGAACCGGTTGAGAAATTTCCGGTCCCAAAGACTACAACTGAATAGATGAGTAGATGAGAGAGAGAGAGAGACGAAGAGAAAGATCGAAAGAAATAGCGGAACTGTAAAGAAAGGTGGAACAAATTCGACTCCTTCTTAGCTCACGGACCGTCGAAGGAATCGAATCGTGATAGATTCAAGAAAAGAAATTCTAAAAGTGAAGTGCGTGAGAATATAAGGGATGGAGAAGTTGCTGCTCCCGGGAACCGTCCACGACGGGCGACATCCACCCTCCTCGCTGGAATACCGACGGAGAAGGTACCTAAAGAATGTGCCGGTAGTCAGCGAGCCCCCATCGTTATCGCTGCTCCACACGCACACAGGTGAGTCGGTTGCACGTTTTGGAAGCCAGTACGGTGAGGCCTGGTAGAGCCTGGCCCCCGCTCATCGTACCTGGACCGATGAGACTGGCCCCTGTGTGCGGGCGTCGTGCGGGAGTAACAAAATCCAAGCCAACCTCTCTCTCTACAAACCTTTGCCATATTTACCTGGTTTCTGCTCGGCCGCATCGATTGACTAATTACTAACCTGGAAAAAAAAGAAAATATAATTAAATAAAATAATACTTAATATGATATATATATATATATATGATATATATATATATATATATATATATATATATATATATATATATATATATACATATATATATATATATATATATATATATATATATATATATATATATATATAATATGAAAATACGATTCCTTATAAAATAGTGGTTCTATCTTCTACCGTCTTAATCGTGAGTCCGCTTCGTTCTTGGTTCAATGCCGACCCTGAGGTTAACTTCCACCTCTGAGCTAGCCGCTACTTACAATGGAATGGAACGCGTCCTCTGAAAATCCTCCAAACGGTGACGGAAAAGGTTTTGTATTGCACTGACAACAGTCAAGTTGAGATACAGGAGCTGGACAGAGTACAGTTGATAAGTTTTAGAATGTTTGCCTACTTCATTTTTTAAATATATGATTTGTAGCGACGAATGAATCGGAAGATTTCCAGCCACGATTAACTAAAAAGAAAGTTTTTTCTTGAACTGTTTATTTTTTGTTTTTTTTTATCATTAAATAACACCAAATATAAAATAAGACTAATTTAAAATTTAATATAGGCACAATGCAATTATTTCCATTTTTTCAATTAAAATATATGGAAGAATGTCTACGTGGACAATAGGGGAGGGGTATAGTCAATGTCCACACTTGTCCACCGGTGGGGAGGGGGAGTCTAAAATCGTGCTTTTTCTGTCCACGTGGTATGTGGATAGCCCCCTACTCTCTCAAGAACATTTTCAACGATGTGATAGTCAAAAATGATTGGGGCCTTGGATCGATGAAAGGTCATTACATGGCATTTACTGAAGCTAATAACAACTTTGTTGTTGCGGCACCAGTGAATAAACTCATCGAGTAGCCTTTGAAGGTGTAGACAATCCCCGATGCAACGTACCAAGACATACATCTTCAAATCATCAGCATAAGTTTGTTCTTGAAGCCTAACGAAGATGCAGCGTCATTGAAATATAGCACGAACAATAAAGGTCCCAAATTGCTTCCTTGTGGGACACCAGATACGCTCACAAACGATGATGATACGCTAGAGCCATGCTTGACACGAAGCTTCCTATCAGTGAGGTACGACGACAACCACGACACGAATCTGTTCGATGCGCCCATCCGTGATAGTTTACACAATAGCACTTTGTGGTCAATTTTACCAAAGGCCGCCTTTAGGTCTGTGTAGATCACGTCTACCTGTACATTTTGTTCTAAAGCAGGGGTTCTCAAACTATTTTAGACAATAGATCCCTTTTCCAGGATAAAGTGATACCTCAGACCCCTATAGTCAATTTTTTTAAACAGAAATCAATTTCTAGTTTCTGTCTTATTCATACAAAATTGCTACTAATTCAAAGATTTTGCGGTTGGTTAATCTGTTATGAGGCCGTAACAACTATATTGCCACTCACAGATTTTTTTGTTCATTTGGAATCTTATTTCAAGTTTTTGCTTAACCAAAGACTTCTAAAAGAATTCTGTTAAATTCCGTTGAACATGTAACAAGTTGATAAGTTTTTCACTGTAAGCATTCTATTTAGGATCTACTGTCTAAGTTCATGCAGTTTCATCAATAAAAAATGGTGTATTTGATGAAAAACTCAAATTTTATATTTTTTCTTTGAAATTCTATATAGAACAATTTTTTTCACTGCATTAGAGATATTGTTTAAATATTTGTATAACCAAAGACACAAAAAAATGAGCCTACACGGCAGCGGCAAGCAGTGTTTTTGGGGTCAACGAGCAGGGGCAGCTATATTGGCACCATTTTTATCAACTGTTTCAAAAGTTTATTTTTTGTCAAAGATAATGTGTTCTTCCTCATGTAAGGATTATGTTCTCTGAAGTTTGAGTTCCTTGCCTAGTTTTCACGGGTTTAGCCAGGGTTGCCAGGTGTATTCAACAGGTGTTTGGATTGATATTGGCCTAGAACTGCAAAAGTTTCAAGTCTTTATAATTCAACACAATCAATCAATCAACATTTTTAGGTCTGATCTGTAAAACCTGGTTTAGCAGTTATTTCTTCTCATCATATACATTATACATAAACTTGATGGTCGCAGACATGTGCACCAAACCACTTTCTTCACCACCACGGATAGTTGTGGCTAGAACTTTATCCCGACTCATTGGTTCGGTCATCCGAAGAATAATCTGAAAAATCTACGTTGCGCAGCTCTCTGAATTCCTCGTCAATTGGCTGAATCATTTCTCTGGGAACCAGATTACAACAATTGTCAGTAAGCGGTAGGATGGTTTGATGTTTCTTTTTTCGATGGTATTGGACGAGTCCGGCATGGTCAGCTCTCCAAGCTCTCGTAATTTTGATGATCAAACGCAACTTTATTCAGATCCTTTAGTGTTTGCATGAAATAATTTGTGAAAAAAACAATATAATAGGAAATATGATTAATAGTTTCACAAATCCAAAGTAGATTGGGAGTGGTTCATATCTGGCAAGTACTCCTTGCACCACTGCTCCCAGTGGAACCCATCTAGTCGCGCATGGATGCAGCAATTGGATTCAAGAATCTTCTGAATCTAATCACACTCACTAGACTGCAGCTAAGACAGCTAGTTTGCTCAATTTCATCTGGAATATCTTTACACGCATACGAAAAGCCTAAGGCAAAAGGCAATCTCTTTGGTGAAATCAGTGATGCATTGTTTCAGTAAAACTAGCACAAACTAGCTTTCCAAACCAACTCAATAAAGTCAAATGATATTGCAGATTTTTTTTAATCTGGAAAAAATTGGGTAAAGAGTGGAAAGCCTGAACTACCCAAAGCACGTTCTGGATGTTTTACCAAAATCTGGAAGATTCCAGTCAAATATGGAAGTCTGTGAGGATGATCATTGCAGGTAATCCCTTTTATTCTGCGCGGCGAATGAGGTGAGATGGCAAAGTTTCTCGCATTATTCAGGAAGTCACCTTACTTTTTAGTTCTTGGTTTTTATCAGAGTCGATAACATATGAAGGCACGACTTCAAATCTCACCTAGTGACAAACTATAGTCACCCCATTCGCCTTCGGAAACACCGTGACTTGAGCCATCTCACATCATTCGCCACGTAGAATAGGGGGGAATATTTCGAACGTATCCAAATCTACTGCATCCACAACGATGTTAGACGCAGCCAGTTCAGTATCGGAATCGCTAGATGGCTCGGGTTGAAAGAAGGAAGCAAAATGTCTCGCAAAAAAGTCGCACGTTTCGGCTTCATCACTGGATTCCTTGTCTTCATACACTAAGTTGGACGGAATTATGAATGAAAATTTACTTTAACGTATCGAATATTTATTTTATGATTTCATTACAAGGTTTTTTTATCGATATCGCAGGAACATATTGAACGAAAAGTGTGTCTAATGATGATTTTATATTATAACTAGCTGACCAGGCAAACGTTGTTCTGCCAAATAAATTATTTCTAGTGAATATTTTGGGTGTTGAATAAAACACACTAATGTATTGTAATTGTGTTTGAATATTTTAACGATCTTTAAAATAAATCGAATGTGACCGATAAAAAAACGAATTAAATGATTTGAACGAAATGTTATATGATGTTTCTTGGTGTATTTCATTAACGTAACTGACATGTTTGATCTCTTAAAAGTTAAACGTCAACTGAAAAAAGTAATATAAGTTTGTCGTAAAGTAGAAAAAATTAAATATAGAAAATCAATATTTATTGCTGTCTCCTTGTTAGAAAATACGTGCATGTGATTTTCAACATGGCTTAGTTTATAACAGCTTGGTCTCGTTCATAAATTGGAAAACAGCGATACGCCATCTAACTTCAATGGAGCTGATTAATCGGCCTGTTTGGAATCGCGTTATTTTATCGTTGTCATTCAATCGAGGAGTATTCACATCGGTAATCTAAGTTTGAAACACAGCCATATTGCTTCCTTTATTCATGGATGTATTTATTATTCTTCACCGATTTGTAGAACTCAATATTCATATATGCATATGAGTGATCGGATTTTACAATTCAATCGATATCGACTTTTACACTCTTAAATTCGTTCGCCTTGTCGCGAAACAATGGTCAAAATAAGTCATCCGTATTTGTGGTTCAATTTACTCTCTATCTGATCGGCATAATTTCGGAAATAATTCTAAATTGTTGAAATTTGAATGAAAATTATTATTCGATTTCGTTTGGATGCTAAATTTGTTTTGAATGTGTTTGAAGGCAAAATTTTGCGTGTTTATTCCACCCGAAAAACCATTACTATTTTTGCTTCATAGAAATGGAACATGGAGACCAATGTTGCTTACGTCGAATTGCGTGGCAAGGTTGTCACATTTGCTCAACTCGATTGGACTTGAGCCTGAACAGAATGCAAAATCGCGCTTTTTCCATTCAACAGAATACAACCAACAATATGTGGGGACGAATACGATCGAACTTCATTTTGTGTTTGAACACACGCGCAATGTCATGACAATGCATTGCGCTTTGGCCTGGCTATAACTAAAGCTGTGTCGGCGTTGCTCATGATAGTGTATCGCAAGTGAATGCATTATTCCTCGCACCGCTTTTGTTGATTGTGTAGTAAGAATTGCAGTCGTTCAATCTCTACCTTCGCGTATATGTCGACCATAAAAATAAATCCATCGAACGCGCTCTCTGTTCCGTCGCATGTTCATAAATATTAAATCAAAATGAGAAATGATGTTCATAATGAATTAAGTATCTGTAACATGTTTTGGTTGGTCTAATGTTTATGCAAGAGATTTTTCGTTAAAGAAACCCTTCTGACTTGCACTGTAGTCACGCGTATTCTAGAGCTTGCCACTCCAGAATACATTCATGGCGTATTGTTCGTCATAGAAATCTCAACTATTTACTAATGAAAATGACGCAAGTAGTACTACGTTGAGAAGGAAAACCTTGGGAACGTTAGTGCCATTGAAGAAGAACATAGCGAGGGTCGTATGAACGGTGTGTGTCAACGATGAATTCCAGACTATTGTTTTTTCTTCGCATTAAATTTCTCGTGTCACCGTGCTATCATGATTCCAGCAGCGCTTGTGCTTTGGATCTACACACGTGCTCTCCAGCTGATGTTTTATCAGGGTTGATGGCAATAGCGTGATTGTCATTTTGTAATCCGAGCAAATGTGATTTGAAGAATTTCGATAACTCATTGTGCTCATTCAAAAAGGCTTCCAGCTCGTCGGAGGTACTCCCTGCTTTAGATGAATTGATGTTACTTGTGTATTTGTAGATGGATGTTCAATGAAGCGGGCGTTACGCCATCAGTCATTGAACAACTTAGATAAATTCGTTCTGTTGAAAAAACGAACAACGGTTAAATTATTAGAATATTTTTGACACAAAAATAATAAAATCGCAATTAAAAATAGGGAATTGGGTTCAAGATTTAAGGTTATATGTATGGTATGAAGTCAAATTTTTGAAAAACAATATCCAGATCTTTTTTCTGCAGAGCCACCCTATTCGGTATTAAATGTATGGTTATCGGTATCCTACCGGTATCATATATAGTTTACAACCTATTCTCATACCTACCAAGTATTTTGAGTATAATTTCATCAAAATCGGTCGAGCCGTTTCGGAGGAGTTCGGTAACAAACACCGTGACACGAGATTTTTATATATATAGATAGTAGTTATTTGTGGAACAAACAGGAAATGCATCAATAAATGGTTAAGTGAGCGTCAAGACTACATGTGTTAGGTAATCAAAAAACATGAAGTAAAAATTTTCATTCAAACTTTTATAATTTTACACTGCACTTGGCCCTTCTGATCTGATAGAGAATAATTTACCTCCCAAGCACTAATATCGCCATCAGACGTCGACACTGTACATTTGTCATCGCAAATATAAACAAATCAGACTATATATCGTACAACAAACCACCGCATTCGTGAAACTGAAAAGGTTTTTTTTTATTACAGAGTCAGTTTGGCACTGACTCAGTTTTAAAAACGAATTCGCTATTAGGATATACTTCTAGGCGCCTTGGTGTGGACGTTTTCTTACCCCCTATCCCCCTAAAGTTGTCCATGTGGTATGTGGACGGCCCCTAAGCCATCGGTACTGTGAGAATGGGCTTCATGAAATTTGCGAGGTGCATCTGCCCAGCAAACATTAAATCGTATAATTTTGCACGTGCCAAGTCTTACAAGAAATCCGAATAAATCATAATCGCATATAATATCAATCAAAGTATGTATCGTGTATATTTGAAATCGCATAAAATGTAAAAACTCGATTTTATATACCATTATCAAATTAAGTCGCATATCGGTATAATAAACATCAATTTTATGATGTACATTGTCGTAAAATATATTTAATCCGCATCATATGCGTATATTACGCTGATGCAGTTTGTGTGTCGTATAAGCGTATAATTTAAATCGATTCAGTACTGTAGAAAATCGTGTTGCATGCTGAAGAAAATCATGAAACAGTAAATCATATTAGATCCTAATAAAGGACATATTACATCATATTGAAATGTCAATGAAATGCTGATGCACTCGAAAGTTTTAACCGCTGTTGAATTAAATTGCAGATAGCCGCGCGAGATAGCTGGTGGATGATAATCCAGACGACCGGAGTTCGAACCCATATCGGAGCAGTTTTCACCAAACATCAATCTGTGTCATTTTAAACATTCATATTCCACTCCCAACATAAGTCAATCAAACAATTATTATTTCTACAAACATAAATACTCATATATAAAAATGGCGATTCGTGAGGCTATAATAAACATTTCACGAAAATATTTTGCGCCATTTGTTTTTTTTTTCGATATCTGTAATAAATTGTATATGAGTATGGTAAAAGTCGCTATTATAGCCGGTCAAAGTTGCATATTCATCCAAACAAATTCGGTAAGCATTTGCCATGTATGTATATGGCCTCCACTTTTACATGCATATGCCAGTTAGGCGCATTATATGCCAACCAAATTTTAGGGTATATGATGTTATATATACGCTTGTTATGCGATTTAATGTTTGCTGGGTGGTTAGTATTAAGTGCGCTACACATACACCGTCCCGTCACCGTGAAGTCAACATAAAGGAATGAAATATCAAATATTCTCCCATGGAAATCGTATGGTAGCATCGACGTCGGCAAAATAAGTCCAAGAGAATTGACGGGACGGTGACGGTTACGCTATATGTGTAGCGCACTTTAATCGTTTTATTCGAATTTTAATCATATTTGGATTCACAGTATAAAAAACAAATAACATTTCATGAACTACAGCAGTGTTGGTTAAATCGCACTTTGACGTTCTCGACGAAATCATATGTATACGTGTAAAGTGTTTGTTTTGTTCGCTGGTCAAACCAAAACAAAAAAAGACGTAATTCTCATTTCGCAACACTTTCCTCAGTTAGAAGCCTATTTTTCCGGATAGTTTTCCCAAATATAGCCGTTGATTTCATCGAACTGCAAAACATGATAGCCGGTGGTCATGGTGACCCTAATCCGAACAGCTCGTGGATGGACTCGAGAGGATTGTGGCTAACTTATGTGCTCGGTATCATCAGCTTTCACATTGTTGTCCTTGCTGTACCGTTCATAAATATTCCGTACGCCTGGACGATCACGAACATTGCTCATAATTTGGTAATAAAAAAGATTTTCCAATTGATATTCAAAATATGTTGACAAACCATATTTTTATTTGTTTTTAGGCACATCTATATTTTTTGCATTCCATCAAAGGGGCACCCTGGATGAGCATCGACACGGGTGACTCACGGAAATACACACATTGGGAACAGATCAATCATGGGGTGCAATTTACAGCCACCAGAAAGTTCTTAACGGCAGCTCCCATAATACTGTAACTATCTAAAAATATGGTAATATTCAAACTCGAGACTAATCAAGACTGACAACGTTTTTGCAGATTTCTGTTAACATGTCTCTACACCAGAAACGATACCGATCACTTCATTGCGAACTTTATATCACTAATCGTGGTGCTAGTACCGAAATTACCCCAATTCCACGGAGTTCGCCTCTTCGGAATAAACCAGTACTGAAGCGTTTTCGCTGTGAGATGCGTGAGATTTTTGAATGTTTGAGATGGGACACTATTTTACTCGTTGATATTTCAACAAATTGGAGAGACAAAGTAGGAAAATGAATAGCTTACAAAGCACACGAGAGAAAACTGAAGATAATACTGGAACAGGGAATAGTTTGACTATATAGTGAATAATCTCATTGGTATCAGCAGATCTATAAACGGGGCGACCAAATGCTGACACACTTGACACAGCGAGCGGATTGAAGATGAAATCATTGTTTTGATGTTGTGAATTTTATTTCTCGATAATAAATGTGCATGCTCCAAGACAAAGATTTTTTTTCGAAATTTGATTATAGCTATCAAAAACTGTTGTTCAATATCAACAATGCCAGACAGTACATTATCACTCAAATGGGAAACTTTTCGGCATGTTCTGAATTTTAATAGTTACAAAATTAGTAATTTATGTTCTTAGTAAACGCAATCATATTCTGCATTTAAAATATTCACACACAAGTTGTTTTTATGTGGAGCTATTCTCCAAAAGCAGCATTCTTTATCGTGAAGCTAAGGGGTTGCAATTGGCGCTCACAAAAATGCGTGAGTTACCACCCATCTTATGAGTGTATCGTTTCAGTTCCTGTGTGGATTCGAAAGCATTTCTCCACATAGTAACAGTTTTCGTCCACGCATACACCATTATGGGATTGAGACGGCAGACAGAGGAGGTCAATGACCTTTTATGTTCGCAGTACGCATAATCGACAATATATTATGGTATCAGTCAATTAAATCAATTACTGGTGAAATGATAAGATTGATACCAGCGATATTATATTTTTTTCTGGTTATACTGATCCAAGGGAACTTCATTCATGCATACATACATTCATTGTGTACTATCACAACACACTATATAGGCTGAATATATTAAATGTATTGTATAGTAGTACTATACAATATATATAATATATACAGCCTTTTTACGTCCTCTTGAAAATTTCATAATTCCTTATACTCAAATATTCAAGTCACAGGTGCTTATGAATAAGGTTGCGAATTGGGGTTCAATTCTCTGTATTCATCAGTTGTCCAACATAGAAATCTCAACAAAATACTTATAACAAATGATGCAAGTAAGTTAAATGATTTTGGTTTGTCCAGTCGAAAATATGATCATGGTTTGTCCACTTTTTTGAATGCTCTAGTTCTGCGCATCTATGTGAAGTCAGTTAAATCAGGTAAATGTTTCAAAACATATGAATAAAATTGTCTTTTTAATGATTCACAGTAGTTTTATAGTGCATTTTTACGGATTCACATGTTTTAAAGGATTATAAAGTCAATCTTCTATTGGTGTTGATGCGCCTCTCATTTGACCTAACCTTTAATCAAGCACCAGATGATTATTTAGTACGTATTCAGACCTTTTCTGGAATATAACACTTACAAATATTGTAAACATCATGCTTGTACACCATTTATATCAGATTTACATAGCTAAACCATGTAATTGATGCATTTCGATGACTTCAATTTTGATCATGAGTTGTCCGATTCACTGATATTGATTTGTCCACATGATTACGATGGCCACCACTTGGCGCGTTGCAGTTTGTTTTGTTTCTGATGTCCTTTACAGAAAATATGATGACAGTAAACTCAAGAAATGCAAAATGCCACATCTACTCGAAAATTCAATTTTTGACGTAGGATTACGTCTTTCGGGAACATATTGGGGTAGAAATTGAAAAACGAATATCGATCGCATTGTGAAAAATGTCCAATTTCAAACGCGTATTGCTCAGTCATTTCATGACGGATTGATGAGATTTTTACATCAAAACATTGCGGCACTCTATAACAATTTTTCACCTTGAATAAAATAATATATATCATGTAATTAATTATTGAACAATTGAAAAATCTCAACCCCTATCCAAACGGTACTGATTGGTCGAAATTGACGTCATTTCTTTTTCGCCTGCTTCGCTTCTTTCGTTCCCCCATAAGTCAAATATTTGCATGTCGAGCGAGTGGGGGGCGCCTATTTCTCACATTCCAACTGATATAAAAGGACGGTAGCATTTTTGGATTTCTCATTCTCGTTCAACGCTCAGATCGGCAAACATCTGGGCTTCTAGTGTGCAGTGCTCTATAAATCAACCAACGCCATACGGTGCGGCAAAGGAGAGGAAGCCATCGGCAACCAACGATGGATGTGGTGCGGCAAAGGGAGCAGAGAAGAGGAAGCAGCGGAGAGCATCGAATTAAATCTAGTGTTCATTGCTGGTGCGCTCCTCTTCACATCAATAATTGGAAGCGGCAAAGGAGGCAGAGGAACGAAGTGCATTGCATCGCATGGTATAACACCCGCTATTCGTCGTTTAGCTCGTCGTGGTGGTGCCAATCAAACCCTCGCAATTCGACGCACAGAAGCCGTTGGCGCCAAAGTCAAGGGAAGCATCAGCGAATCCGTAAAAGCTACCGCTCCCAAAACTAAACTGCTACATCCGACTGAAACGCAGCAGATTCCGTACAACCTATTAAACCATTCCAGACCTTCTCAGGACTATCAAATTGTTTTGAAACAAAAGAGTTTATTTTACTGTTTTCCACTTACCACAAAAACTATATAAAACCGATCAAAAATACTGTTTATTTTTTACATTTTCTACTAACAACTAACATGGAACGTATCACGTCAAAAACATACGTTTCATCAACCACCTTTTACTGGATTTGGCAAAAGAAGCGCAGAACATATGCATGCATGTATATAACGGAACGCTCCAGTCATACACAGCCCGTTGGGGACGAATGACCTTTGGGTTAAAGTCCCTTCAAAAACAAGAACGAACGATACATAGCCCGTATCAGAAAAATGCAAGAAGGAATTCTATAAAATAATATTTTTGCGGTGCCTTTGCCCCAACTACACGGGCGAGTAGCACCATAGTAGCAAAAAATGTCGAAGTTCGTGACATCTGGTAGCAATATTTTTCTTCTTTTGAATTATAGAGACTTTAAACTTTACGTTCATTCTAGCCCTGAGAAGGGCCCTTGCGAAGAAAACTTGTTCATTCTCTTTCTCGACCTACCTTTTGAAAGACATTTTCATTGTCGCTCAGCACTCCTCAGCAAACGAGTCTGCTTTCGGTGGCACCAAGCGACGCCATGAGCAATATTCATTTAGGGAGGCAGATTAATCTCCCATCGAACTAGCAGGCCCGAAGGCAGTTTTGAATTGATAAAATTTAAATGTATTTATTTTGACGTAGGATTACATCGTTCGGGAACATATTGGGGTACAAATCGAAAATCGACAATCGAGCACATCGTGAAAATTGTCCAATTTCAAACGCTTATTGCTCAGTCGTTTCATGATGGATTGATTCGAACTCGGCACTCGGCACAATTTTTTATGTTGAAGAAAATAATATATGTCATGAAACTAACTATCGAACAATTGAAAAAGCTCAACCCCTAACCTAACGGAAGTACTCACTTCTGATTGGTCGAAAATGACGACACATGCGGCGGGTCCCTAACAGAGACATCAAACCAAGAAGCCTGTGGGAAATCGGCATTGATAATACATGGAAGTAGTGGGAGCTTTTGTTCCCACCGAAAAGTGTTCCCTAACAGAGACATCAAAACCAAGGTGCCCGGGGGAAATCGGCATGGCAAATATATGCAAGTCGGGGGCATTTTTATATTGCAAGTAAGGTGAGCGATACGACTAATTCTAGCAAATAAAATTTAAATTTGGAACTTTAATGTTGGTTGGGTTGTGATTTCTCATATGCTCTACATATAGTATTAGGTGTTGTTAGTCCAATTAAAATTCTCATTGGGTCGAATAAACACTCAGAAAGTAAAAATTATAAAAGAAAATTACCTTTTCCATTTCAAATATATTTTCTCTATATTAAAATAACATGTTTTTACTGATGAGAAAAATTGATAATTGTGTTCGGTATTGGTAATTATCTTATATTACATTGGTGAGTTTTGTTTTCTTTATTTCATCCATACATAACACAGGAAGCATCTCGTCTAAGATCACAGAGGGCGGTTTTCATCATATCTCGTTCCACTTCGTTATCTCTTATCTGATACGCTCCATCCATCAACTGTTTACCATTCTTCTGTCATCATCACTCGGTAAACACTGGTGGAGTGAGCAAACAATGCCCAACAACCGAACAAAACGACCCTTTTCAGGGTCTTCAAATCAACATATTCAAAATCAACAGAGAGCATAACGGAATCCTACGTCAACTATGCGGTCGTGTCTCGGACACAACCCTTCTGTGACTTTTTCATTCAAAAATGGGGATTTCCAAAACCGGACATGGGGGTCTCCGTAGCCACATTGGTTGCGCGTTCACTTAGTAAGCGATCGATCGTGAGTTCAAAACTCAGGACCCTCATTGACCATCTTTGTGTTGTTACAGAATAGCTACGTCCACGCAACAATCATCAGCGATGGAGATCGATCCACGGTCTAAATAAGATCGATTCATCCATACAACTGCTCTGCTCTGCAAGACACATCGGGCTGCTGTTCTATAAATAACTCAACAATGATCAATCAACTGTCTCCGCTGTCCGGTGGTCCAACTGGATAATGGAAGAACAGAAAGAATACTCCTACGCCTAAATGGCTACTGTGTGAATGTACCATATGTAATGGTATAGAAGGAATACTGGCGAATGGCAACTGTGTAATGTGCTAATTATAGATATATGATAACCATGTGACATGTACACGATTAAAATTCGGCTCTGTTACAACTAAAATGCTAATGAGCCTTAAATAAATAAATGGGATAAAAAAAACCGTACAACCCATTATCAGAGGTGGACAAACCATGATGATAGTTTCTCTTTAAGGAAAATATATATATTTTTGTGGACCGCGAAAAACACTCTAAGAGTACTGAAAAAAATTACATATACCTAAAATAGACGTAGGAAGAAATCTGAAAACGAACTAGAGTAGTACTTAATCTCAGAATAAAAAAAAAAATCAATTTTTTTTCTTAATATTTGATTTTTTGATGAAGAAATTGTTTGAAAATATTGATTGATACACCTTAGTAAGATGTACTTTCAGTATTTTTTTCAACATTTATGTCTCAAAGCTATTGAGAATGGCGTGAAAAAAACGAGAAGGTGCATTTTTCACCATAGATCCTATGGTGTACCATATAAGGACTCAAATATATGGTACCACTGCCAAAATGTTTTATTTAGTACCCTATACCAGGGGTTTTCAGGTTTTTTTTATGGCAGAGCACTTTTTACAGTAAAAATATTGGACAGAGCACCTGCATTTTTTGATCAATGAAACAAATCTTATTTGCATTGAGATTACCCAACTGGGAACAACTCTTTCAATTTCTCGTCACAGTTACACGACATCTGACCCGGAGTAAACAAGATAAATCACTATATGTCCAGTGAAATTAGATTAAAGAATGTTTTTTTTCAAGGTGGGTTTTCAAGTGGGAGCATTTGCTATAACTTTGTGGAGCACAAATTTCCCGCGGAGCACCATCATTCTCAAGAATGATGGCTCCATTGAGTTTTGATTTCCTAAACATTCAATTGATTTACTTGAATTACTTTATTAATCATTTTAATTATTTAAAAACAAAAACAAAATATGAATGAAACGAATCTAAAATGACTAAGACGCAAGACAATTATATTTGTAATTGTTATAATCCAGAAAAGGTCTGAATACGTACTGGTGATTGCTTAAAGGTTAGCTCAAATGAGAGGCGCATTGACACCAATAGAAGATGAATTTTATAATCCTTTAAAACACGTGAATCCGTAAAAATACACTATAAAACTACTGTAAATCATGAAAAAGACCATTTTATTTATATGTTTTGAAACATTTACCTGATTTAACTAATATATATAATATTTGGATAATATAATAATAGTTGGATTTCACACAGGTGCGCTGAACTAGAGCATTCAAAAAAGTGGACAAACCATGATCATATTTTCGACTGGACAAACCAAAATCATTTTGAAACGAATTGTGGCATGTAATGTAATGTTAGTTCTGCATGTTAATCGAAGGAATTCTCACCACCCGCTTAGCAACACATTTGCCCTTACATTTTTATTTATATCGATAGAAGATATAAGAGTGCGTTATTCCACCTGAAAATCCATTTCCACTTTCAATCAAAGATCAATTTCGATAGCGCAAACATTGAATGGACCGACAATGTTTATCATGATGTAACTTTAAAACATATGGGAAATCAATTTCTCGAATTTTCCGACCTTCCTTCAGAGTTTTCCGAAAATTTTCCGATTTTTCTCTCCATAATATTGATCTACGGACAGAAACGAATACATCAAAATACAGATGGCTCAAATCGGACGACTCCTCCTTTGGGTTTCGCGCTTAGCAACACATTTGTCCTTACATTTTTTATTTATATAGATATGCAGTGATTTGTCTCTAATAGGAGATACCGAGGCACCAATCAGTATCATATCAGAGGCAATGTGGTCTGTAATTGGACATCTCAACAAACATTACACAATGTGAAAAACAAGTTCAAACAGGAAAATCATTAAAAATCTAACAAATAATCGTTGGAAAGGTGTGCAAAATACATAATCTAGTAAAATGGTTGTAAAGTGGTTGAAAACACTCTTAAAAATGTATCGTGTTGTTGAAACTTATAAGAATGTCAAACTAAAGGATCAAATGTCCAATTATTCATGTCGCATTACAGGTCTGACCAATTAGCTAGATGTCCAATTAGAGACGAATCATTGAGCTTTCCACTCAAAGTACGCCCAAGGCGTGTTATTTGGCATAAGAAATCTCAACATCTCAGGAGTCATGCAAAATGAGACGACAAATTTCATTGGAATCGTTATTGCCATTCAAGTCAAGACATTGTTTTATATGTATGTAGTATAATGTGTAAAAAGTTACATAATTCTGTGAACCGAAGAATGAGCAGAAAATACACTTGCCGTAAGACTGAGACTCATCGCCCAAAGGATGTGGGTGCTTGCATTGGACTGCTTTTGTTGCTTTTGAATCATGATAAGTTTCCAACGATATACAAAAAGTTATATAAAAAATGGGATGATGGTTGTTCTTCGCGTACTAACCGATCTATGTTGCCCTGCCCTAAATGCTAGATGTACATTTTCTGACAGTTGTTCTGACGAGTGGGTGACCGAACGTAAATACACAAAATTGAAATACATTCTAGTGTGCGTTGGCTAGTCTGAGTGTCTCATTATTGCATTTTGGACAAAAAGTACTCAAGTTTGCGATTTCTGACTGCTGGCTGCTACAGGCTTCTCACTCTCGTCGGTGTCAAGTTCGGAAGAAGGTTGAAGTTTGCTGGTTGGATCGAAAAGTGGTGGAAAAAAAACCCAGATGCTGATCTGTAACACAGCGTACATAATCTCCTGTTCCCCAAGATTCATTTCGGACTCTTCGGTTTAAAAAAATTAACGTACACTTCTCGGAACTGGCAGCAACTTTTGGATAACGGCCTAGGGATACGACGGATTAGTGAAAAAATTGGTATGCGTTGGATAAAATTCGGTATGTGAAAGTTATGAAATTGGAAGAAAAAGGTTTTTTTCGCTGCTTGCTGGCTCTCAGTTCATAGGTTGCTTAGTGTGTTATGTTGGAAAAGGGTGTATGAGGCTCGGAAAGGATGACTGGGTGGTTGAATGAGTGAAGACGTGAGCGATGGCACAGAGAAGAGAGCGAAGGTATGCCTTTGTGTGTTCGTAGGAAAATACAATCGGATACAATGTTGCCAGTGTTATGTTTTCGAATTTCAAATAGTATGCTAGTTAAAAATGTATCAGATTAATACAATTTTTCAGAACTCTTGAATGTATTATTAACATGCGGTTTAGTTAGCAAAATGAAAACCTCATGTATTTATTTTTGTGATTACTTTTAATCGGGAACCCGATCGAACCATAATTATCCGGACGAAAGGCAGTTCTGCATTCTGCAAACCGATCGACCTGATTTGGATTCGATGGAAGATCAATCGTATTGTGCAATGGGTTCGGGTTTGAACTACTTTGACGGTTGATTTGGGTTAATGCAAGCATGTCACATTTGCACCAGATTGGATTCCAATCGAACGGATTGCAGAACGCATAATTGATGGTTGATTGGATCAAGAACTCCAGTAATACTGTACAAAAGTGTACGAGTTTTTGTATTTCATTAGGATTTGTTAGGTTATGTTATTATGTTACGTACATAGTTGGTTTAAACCGGATTTGTTGACCAATAAAGTTATACAAAATTAAATGAAATTGACGGCAACTGATAGTTAATATTTTAAGCTATCAAAGGTATGATGGGTGTGCAATATAATTCATTTTGTTTTCACAAGATGCCTCAAGGTTATATAAATAGTCGACGGTGACAGGTGATTTTTCGCTGAGTCGGGAAGTATCGGCATCTATCAACCAAATTTTGTTTGAGTTTTGCACAACAAGCTCAATTTTTACTGTGTTGAAAATGCCAAGTTTCGTTGCAAATAGACAAAGAAGTTCTGATTTTATGTTTCAATTGGAAGAGAAGTGCATCTGTAGCGCCGTCAATCGAAAAAGTTTGAAGACGAAGGTTTAGAAACATTACTCGATCAAGAAAGAGTAACTCGACAAGCTATTTTAGGGCCTTAGAATGCAAGGGGTGTAAGTGACTGGATCGATTTCTCTTCATCAACTTTTTCTTTAGTTAATAACTCAACTGCAAAGAGGTTCCAATTTAAGTTTGCTATAGAATCCGATAGATGAGGTTTTGATCTATCTTCCACATTTTCAAATACAACTGGGAATGTATTTGCAGCTAAGTTATGACCAGAAGAGAGAGTCGATGTAGAGAAATCGATCAAATCACTTACACCACTTTCATTCTAAGCCTCTCATTTATAAACGACTCAAAGCCGCAGGATACATCCAAAAGCAAGGAAATCATGTTTCATACGTATTGAAAACGAGAGATGACAAACGATGATTTTGCATGTCCGAAATGTTGCTTAAACGGCACAAAAAGAAGTATTTTCTGTATGGAATCGTTACCAGGAACGAACAATGGATTCATTACGACAATCCAAAACGCGAAAAATCGCAGACCCAACCAACCAGAAACATCAACGCTAAGGCTAAATATTCACGTTGCCAAAGTGATGCTCTGTATTCGATGGGATCAAAAGGGTGTGATCAACTATGAGCTCTTGGAACGAACTTCTACAGGCAACAGCGCAACCGTTTAAAGCGAGCTATTGCCTAAAAATATGCAAGCTACGTGTTGAGACGAACTAGCTCAGAAGATTGAAAGTCTAAAGAATAAAGAAGAAGTTCTGATTACACGACCACACACGAGTCGATGAAATTTCTTCATGACAACGCTCTGCCCCATGTCATGTTAAAATCTATTTGGAAAATATCGGATAGGAAATTCTGCTTCACCAATCTTGAAGTCGATAAAATTCAATGAGACGATAAAATTCCTTCATAGCAACGCTCGGCCTCATGTCATGTTAAAATCTATTTGGAAAATAGCGGTTAAGAAATTCTGCTTCTCCCGCTCTAAAGCCCACAACTTTCCCCTTGGGAGCATTCTCGGAATTAGTCGTGACAATGTGTTTATTGACTATACCATTCAATCACTGTTTAGCTCAACGACTTGACGTCAGTACGGGTTAAAGCTGAAGATTGGTTTTAGCAAGTATTTCTGCATGAATTCCTGGTAGTTTACATGTTGAATGTGAGTGGGGTGATTAGAAATTGGATTGATGGTGGATTTGGAAGACAAATTGATCGCAGAACATGTTCGTCCTTGGGGAATCTAAATAATTTTACTTTCATTAATTTCGTTACGGTTGTACAAAATCAGTCTTTCCATCAATATCAGTTTATTGGAATAGAGTTTATAACGGAGATCAGATTACATTAATCTTAAAAATCAATGTAAGTATATTCGGTTAAAATTTTCATATCCTTTCCCCTACCCCGCTAAAATAGAGTCCAGTAACATACATCGAAGCACTGGTCTGTTTTGAAGCACTCCGTTGGATTTTTTTGGCACTCTACTGGACTCTCCATTGGACTGCTTCAAAGCACATTGGTCTATGTCGAAGCACTGGGCTCCTTGAAGCACTGGGCTCCTTGAAGCACTCCATTGGCGTTTCTTAGCATTTCGTACTAGAATATTATAAGCGTTTTTTAGCAGCGAGGTTTCCTACTCCTCCATTCTCAATTATCTACATTCCTTTCGTAACTTCGAACAGATGGTCGGTAATAAAATATGGTTCAAATTTCGTGGTATTGTTACAGATAATATGTGAACAATAAGATTTGATCGACTTCCCATTATAGAGGTGCTTACCGATAAAGTTCTTCTGTCTGTAGCAGGTATATGACACAGCCTATCCTACTGGAAAATGCCAACATCTAACCGGAATAGATGGGGGGTAAAATGAAAACCTAAACAAAGAACATACAGGAAAAAATGAAAGATTCCGAATGCTTATAACTCGAGCATTTGTTATTATTATGTTTGGATAATTGATAGGAAATATTTCTACGCATCAATCATTCATATAATTTTTATTTCCTGAGATAAGCAATTGAATAACTGTAAAATGTCATGGTTTGTTCAAATTCTTTACTTACACAGCTTTCAATTGAATTCGAAAATTGTTTCATTCAATCAATAATTTAATCAATACAAACAAATGATTACTAAGCCAACGGTAGTACTACGTCAACCTTGCGCTTATATCATAGATATAACCCACCCAATTTTTTTTGCATATTAAGAGGTCAGCAATTGTTATGCATCTTAAGTCTAAATATAAATTGCATTTAAGAATAGGTATCCAAGCTGACTCTTTCGTGAACCTCCGTTGTTCTCGTCCAAAGGGGCAGATTTGAAATGATTTTGAGAAATTTACCCTGAAGCCTGTGTATCTGGGCACAGCCCTTCCAGACAATAACCACATACCCAATAGCAGGAAAAAAAACTGTTCATAGACAGCCATCTGATTTTTCAGACAATGTTTTAAATTTCTGCCAATCAATGAATACAAAGATCGGAGCAGAAAGTTACATTTTGTGGAGATTTTTCAACATGAGATCTAAAAATTAAATGATTGTCTAGTGTGAGTCCCAAGTAGACCACTTCCCTGGAGCATTCAATAAGTGAGTCACCGAATCGAATTCTGACGTTATCCGTCGGAACATGTCTAGAAGATCTTGAGTGCGGGAATGGGATAATCTGAGTCTTCGCCACATTGATAACAAATTTCCAACTAGTGTGATATTCTGTTAGAGCATCCAGAACAGCGAGTCAGAGTAGTGATGGCGCGATCATTATACAAAATAACGGTGTCCTGAGTAAATTGGGACAATATTCCATCACCAGGGAGTGGTGGGATTTCCGCAGTATAAATGTTATACAGAATGTGCCCAAGGATTCTTCCTTGAGGCATACTTGCATCTACATTGAATTGTTCTAAGCACACATTATGCAGGGATACCCGAAATGCTCCACCAGAGAGATAATTTCGTAAGATGCATTGGAAAATCGAATCGGTGCAAATTGTACGCCAAGATACTTGACCTTTGAAAAAAGCCAAAAATTAGATGGCCACTGAAAAGTGCACCCGTGGCCGAGTGGTTAGCGTCTCACGTATCATGCCGGGTGTTCGGGTTCGATTCCCGTTCTGGCCGGGGGATTTTTCGTCAGAGAAATTTCCTTCGTCTTGCACTGTGGTCACGCATATTCTAGAGCTTGTCCCTCGGAATACATTGAAGGCGTGTTATTTGGCTTAAGAAATCTCAACTAAGTATTAATAAATGACGCTAGATAATGCATACGGTGAGACAATGCATACGGTAAGCAAAAGTTCCACAGGGAACGTTAACGTCATTCAAGAAGAAGATGGCCACTGAAAGGTTCTGAGACTGAAGTCACAACCGCGTTAAATATAACTTGTTGGGGTATGTCTTCCGTTACATGAGGGCGAGTAATTTGTTTGCTGCATCCGGCAGCCGAAAAACTTTTCAGTAGAACCCAATGAGGTACATATTGAGGTGGAGCAGTAGGCGAAGTATATCGGTATTGGCAAGCAAAATATCGTGTATATGGAAGAACAAAACAATGTTGAAAGTACTCACGGTTGCACGATAATTTGAGCCAAAATTCTCATGAAATCATTCAACTGTTTGTTGAAATTTTAATTAATTTGCGATTATTCTCTCACAATATACACACCGACACTGAGAGCCTTCGAAACATCAACTTCATAACGTTAGAATACTGAAACTTCGTTTGTTTCTAGGAACGTGGGGGAGTGAAAATACCACATGGAAATGTCACTTTTATCCGTCTATTTCGACGTGATTTAAAAAGTATTCACTGCACGCTATCACATTATCTTCATATTCAACGGAAACTCTAAAAATATGTACGTTTTTAATTGATTTATTTTCCGAAAATAGCATTTTTACATGGATACGGTGGGCAATCAAAGATAAACACAACGACTGACGTCACTATTTGTGAAATATTTCTGACAGCGCATGCTATGTCGCTCTAAACTCTACCATCTTCATTACCTTTTTTCCCGGACATTGAGTAGAACCCAAAAAATACAGGCAGTGATCGTTGAAGAATTACTTCAACAATGCTGCTTCCAAAGCCGTAAGATTCACAACTTCTCCATGGCATCACTGCCAAACAATGTTTGCATACATGCTGGTGCGAAGAGCGGTTCAGAGAAAGAGCGAGTTTCGTATTGTGTGTTTGAAATACGGTAAAGTGTGCCATCATGATGGGTACACGCGAGTGTGTGTATACTTTTTGAATGTAACAGAGAAGAAACAGAGAGAAAACAGTTGCGATTGAGCGATTGGGATCGAAAATTCAGCAAAGCAAGAAATATAATCATCTGGCAGAGCTGTCAGCATTAATGGCATTTTCTGGTACAAGCAGTGTCTGTGTGCCTAGCGTGAGTGTCCATGAGAGCGATTGTGTGAGCGAGAGCAAGAGAAACAAGAGTACTGACTGAGTTGATTGTACACGATTGAAATAAGCTAGAAAAAAGAAGATGTTGGAAAATGATTGAACTTTGCCAATTTCAGAAAAGATATTTTTCTTCCCACTTCCAGACGTTCCAACAAAGGCGATCGTTCGCACCGGTGGTGGAGCCATCAGGTAGTCGGAAGTGAGAGCGGAAGAATTGGATAATTCGCAACGAATTCCGTGATATTGTTGTGGACTTCCATTCGTTGGTGAAAAAATACATGGAAAATCCGAAAGAAGAATCAATCCGGACTCGCAGCTGTTGGAACCAGGGGGAATGTTTTTTGGCCGCTTGAGGCTAGCTGTACAGTGAAAATTAAAAAGGGAGATGATTCCATTTTACTGGTAAAAAATTAATACAAGTAAGCTGTGTGAAGTGTTTGAGAGAAGAAGTGATTTGATAGGAACAAAAAATAGTGAATGACGTACAGTATTTTGCAAAATATTGTTGAGAAGACGGTGGGACAGATTGCAAAGGTGCTGTTCCGTGAACATTTGGACGTTGTTTCACAGTTATAATTTATTGCCATTGGTTTGTTCATTTCGTTAAAATCATAATTTTCTTTTCCTTTTCTCCATTCCGGTGCAACGACTGGATGATTGTTCCTGCTGCTTCCGCACTGCCGTAATCGGTGTCTCGGACGGAAAAAAAAACGCGAAGAATTTGCGATGATCGGAACAATGATTATATGATGCTATGGTGATTTATATGCATTTAAAATTAGATATTGAAAACTCCCATTTGATGTAATCGTGAACCTAACTACACGTACATTGAACAAACACAACCAACGAAACAATAACGTCGAAAGCTGTCTCATACGTTTTATTCGCATACTGTATGTATGATTGACTCGTGTGTAATAAAAACATCATCGGACACTTGGGAAGAGACCTGAACTTACAGGTGATCGGTTCGAGGAGATACGAATGCTGACGGAAAGAGAAACTAGTTAATTCGATCGATTCAAATACATGCAAATACGGTAAAATAATAATTCGCGAATGATTAAACGAAAAGAAAAGTGATAAAGGAAGTGAGGACCCACCACTTGGAGATATCGAGCAGCAGAGCAATCGATTTTCCTCGTGATCCAGCTCGTGGGGAGACGGCAAGAGAGAGTGTAAGGAAACAGCTGAGAAGCGACCAAACGAAGCAACCGAGCCCACGTAGGATAGATGACAGATTGCGGCTAAGGAAATAAAGCATAAATACTATGAAGTGAAGAAAAAAAACTATCGTTGATTAATTTTGAGCGCGAAGGAAGAATCGCACAAAGCAAGAACAAGAACAAAGGATACATTCCTGGAGAGGAAAATTCTACCCCTTCTGTCTTTGGATGTGGTTAGTAAGGGAGCGAGGGGGTGTGTAAAAGCGGAAAAGGTGGGAAAGTTCACGCATTCACGCACGCGAGTGAAACATCTGTTTGAACGAATTGGAGTGAGAGAATCGGTCATACGGGAGCACGAAAGCAAGGAGAGCGACAACTGAGACACAGCAGGTTAACGACAGCGTTGCCAGGTAATTGTACGATGGAATTACAAGATTCTTTCAAAGGGCATTTGTGAGAAGACGAAAAGCCCGTATATTCGATTAGTCGTGTAAGCGCTGTAGAAGTAGGGCTCTCATGCAAATTATCATCAACGCGTATGGTGTGTGACAGATTTCTGGTACTGTTTTGTTTTTTTTTTGGTGAAAGTTACATAGAAGAAAAACCCTAGTAAGGCTACACTCTAGCTCAAAAGACGCCCGCCGTTGTACTCAATTTAAGTGTATGGGGAATTTGGATTCTGTTACACTTCAAGTAAAATCGATGAAAAGTTCAATGATCGATTAAGGTGAATTCACCAGGTTAATATTAGTCAGGTCAAGGAACAGGTATACCTAGGCGCGGTGTGGCAGTTGTGGGGGCATGAGGAGAAAACATGAACTATGATGCAGGAATGTCAATGTTGATATGACATATTAGGTACAAATTGTTCGTTTTGCGGTTGACAAATTGTGCCTTTCCTTTACGAACCTATTAAGCTTACAATACCAGGAATCCAATTGGAGCTGGAAATCTAGATTTTGATAATCAAAAAATTCAGCTTGTTTGATTTCACGTGGAGTGCATATGTAAAAGTTGCCCAATACGCAAACTCGGTTGAGCGAAGGAATCAACCTTTCTGAGTCTGGATTGGCAATTTACAAAGTTGAAGTAGAAGAAAAGCGTCACGAGAAATAACCTATTCCTGGAATAAACTGAATTGTCTGCCTTCGCACTAATTCCCTACGGAACGAGCCACGAACGGAAGCTAATCAGACTTATTCCTTTCAATAAATTGAACTGACTGCCTTCGCACTAATTCCGTACGGAACGAGCAACGAACGGGAGCTGATCAAAATATCGAACATCAACTAAGCGGGAGGATCAACGAGTACAAGATCTTCACGAACTCCGAGCGCAAATTATACAACTATTGCTGCGAACGTTGGAAGACTTGAATCTGAAGAACTCTCGTCAGTCGATTCAATGGAGGTGGTTTCGGACTACTTAATCGTAAGACACGATTCCAAAGACTACTTGCTTTATTCAGAGAACCTTGGGTTTTTATACAATTTTAGTTTATCCTAAATCTACCCTAAATTTAAGTCTAACGTGCGAAAGAAAGAGAAGACTATAAACGTCCTTGCTTCTTTTCATACAAGTCCTTTACCTATCGCTATCTGTATTTCAAAACATACAATATCCATAACTGCATTCTAAGAGCAACGGAGCCTAACGCGATAAGAAATGTGTGCGATTGTTTTCGGTTCCTTTCCTTTCTACTAGGTTTTATTGCACCAGGTTTTATTGCACCCGCTCCCGATAGGATTGTTATTTTAGGATCTTACACACGGTTCGCTCTTATCGTATAGTGTTTTTCTTCTGTCCTTCTTTCGATCGTTTACGATATTGAAATTAAATTGCTAAATTCTTTCGATTTCTTACATTTCCCCTTCCGTAAATCTACCTGCTCGAATTTACACTTCAAAGAATTAGCAATTGTATAAGTATTCAGTTGTTTTTTTTTTTTATAAATTTTTGTTAGCTATTATCTAATTCACTTTTAATTATTTTAATTCACTAATTCACATTATTTATACTCTTGGTAAAATTCGTCCACAAATGGGTTGTGTTGTCGTATCTTCCATAGGTATTGCCGTCTCCCTAGTCGTAGCAATATTGATGTCATCAGATGGTTCAGTCTTCCTTGAATTGATTGATGTTTCACGTAAATGTCGTACTGCATTCCGGTGAGAAAGAAACGTTGTGAGTGAATCCCAGCAAGATGCCATCAATTGCCAGCCGAATCCATATATGTCGTATAGAATTCTGCCGTGCATGATTGTATCGACGATAAACTTTATCATCCTGCCCATCATATATAGACCAATCGCCGTTGATGTGATGTTTCCGAGCCATGTAGACCAAGACATAAGCCGCATCCAATACCTTGTTATTGCATCGTCGATTACATCTCCAGATACTAAGGCTCCGAAGTTGAATCCTTGATCATTGGGTCGTTGTCCAATCAGCACCTTGTGTATTACATTCGTTGCCACTCTACGATCTCCTTGTTCATAAATCATATCCCTCATTTTTTTAAGATTGTCTGCATCATAGACACCACTTTGCATTAGATTTGGAAGAGGTGTGTAGGACCATGTTGTAACTATGTCCGACACTAATTTCTCTGGTGGAGTTGTTTCACGTAATCGTCCATCAGTTGTATACCATTTTCCTCCGAACATGAATTTTGCTGGTATTAAAGGTGTGCAATCTATTTCAATCCCGCGGTTCTGGAGTATTCTTGTCACAGGTGCCAAAAACATCGACCTGTTGTTAAATTCAACTGGAATTTCTTGGAAGCATCGCGCTTCGGATCTTGGCGTAACAAATACTGGTTTGCATTCAATAACATGAAGCACTTCCCCAGCAACAACTGCTGTATATCCTGACCTCTTCATTATGCTCGATACAAACTCCGTTGGATTGATTCTTGCTAATGTCAATTTAGTTTCCAGTAGAGCCTTATCTAGTTTGCACATCTCTGTCATAACCGAATTGTATACGTCGTCTAATTTCTGACCAATGTAGTTTTCGACGAATGTTATTTTCGAATTGAAGTAAGTAAATAGATCATTATTTGAACCTGACGTAGGTTTTCTAACAAATGGCGATCTCATGTTGGATAACTCCAAAACTAATATTCTGGGATGGTCTGTTTTACACCCAACGTGTCCACATATATATGTCCTTGCTGTAGTTTTTATCGAAAATAAATGTCGTTCCGATATTGTGCTGTACACTACAACCTCTCCAATGGTTTTCATTTGGTTATTCGTTGTTTTGTTGACAACTCCTTCAAAAATAACTTCAAACTCGCTTTCTTCACATCTACGGTTCATGTCGATGTCCCAAGTTAGATAGCCTTCTTCAGCGTCCAAACAACGTCCATGTGTGTATGTACACGTTAAACCTCCTTTCAACATTATCTGGCTACTTTCAATGTCTACAGAGGCGACATAATCTTGAAGTGTAATCGTATATTCATAATATACTAAGGCGTTTGTCCACGTGTATAACGGCGTTTTGTACACTCCTCCACTGCAGGAACTGCCAGTTATTGATCCTACCACCAATACTTGACCTCTATTTGTGCTGTTGAGATTCAATTCCTGAATAACAGTGTTATCGGCTAGTGTAACTGCTCCACTATAGTGAGCTTTTCGACATTCCTCGGATGAAAACTCCTTCACGATGTAGGCAAAGCCGTGTTGATAATCAGAAGTGTGGGAGTGCATACCACAGTGTCGAATCGACCTCTTGATGATGACTTTACATTGAAATACCTTTGTTTGAATTTTCGAATTTCTTTGTAACATTTGTATCCGAAGTTCCGTTGTTGTCAGGTTAGTTGTTGGCGGTAAGCAAGATGCCACATCCAACAAAGAATATGAAGTCATATTTACATCTGCATTGGCACAGTCGTATGCGATCAATCCATGAGATGTTGAGCCTAGTACACTGCATCCCACGAATAACATTGCAGCAATCAACAGTTGCATGAGCGTTAACCGGTTAACTGTATCTGATTTCCATCTTATTTTCCTTCTAGATTCGCCTTTTTGAGAGTAATCCGATTGTACCAAAACTTTTGAAGTTTCCGCTGTTAATACAGTTGTAGTACAAGGATTGATTCGTCGTTTCTTTTTCTTCGGCTCAAATTTCTCACAATTCACACTGCTGTTTCTTTCAATAACTTGATGGAGTGCGGTAAATGAGGTGTTCATTTTGTTTACTTCTTTAGACGTTATGTCTTTCAGAGCGGCATCCTTGCGTATATTCAATACTGCTAGCTTATGTGCTGCTCGTTTAAAGGTCCCTTTGGGTGTTTTAACGAACGCTGTACGTACTTGGCCGTCTTTTCCTTTTATAACTCCAGTTACTCGTCCTCTCAACCATAGGCCCCAACGTATAGTACTGTCTGTTATCAATACTATGTCGTCTATTTCAATGGGCTGAACTTTATGCGTCCATTTTGTCGCGATATTAATGTTGGTATATATTGTTTCTTGAATCGATCCCAAAACTGTTGACTGTAGTGGTTCACTAGTTCCCATTGAACTCGAGTGAGGTTGTTGCTGTCCAAATTTTGAGGTGGAACGTATTCACCTGCCCGTCCAATTAGGAAATGGAACGGTGTTAGAGCCTCTTCCACATCATTATTGCACGGTATGTGTGTTAGTGGGCGACAGTTTAAGATAAACTCTACTTGTATTAGAGCTGCTCGTAACGTTTCAGGATAAGGTGTCCGACTACAACCTATCATATAATATAAATTGTCTTTAATAGTTCTGATGAGTCGCTCCCAAACTCCTCCAAAGTGCGGTGATGCTGGTGGGTTAAAGGTCCATTCTATCTTCAGTTTTACAGCTTCAGATTTCGACATCCTTTCGTCGATTTCGTGGATTAGTTTGTTTAGTTGTTTTTCAGCTCCAACAAAATTTGTGCCATTATCGCTGTATACATGTTTGATCTTTCCACGGCGGTTTTGAAAGTTTTTAAAACACATTAGGAAGTGATCTGTATCTAACTTCTCAGCCATTTCAATATGCACGGCTCTCGTAGTCATGCATGTAAAGAGCACGCCCCATCTTTTCTCTATTGATCGTCTTACCAATACTTCAAAAGGACCGAAGTAGTCCACTCCAGTATTCGTGAATGGATGAGCATACAAATCTACTCTAGCTGCCGGTAATGGTGCCATTTGAGGTGGCAAAGGTTTAGCTTTCATTATAATGCATTTAGAGCAGTCCGTTTTTATTTTGTTGAGAACTGTACGCATGTGTGGTATATAATACCGTAATTGTAATGCTCCAAGTACTACGTTATCCGAACGATGAAAGTATTTTTGATGATATTCAGCAACGATCAAACGTGTTCCATGGTCTTCAGCAGGTAAAATCACAGGATGTATTGTATTCATTTGCAATTTAGTTGCATTTTCAAGACGACCTCCAACTCTCATTACGTTATATTCATCTAGTATTGGAGTAACCGCTGATAACTGTTTATTTCTAATATCAACATAACCGTTTAATTCAATGTCATGAATTTCCTTAGCGAAATGTGTCATTTGTATTTTACGAAACACAACTCTTTCTGCAATTTTTCGATCCTCATATGTTATATTGCGATTAAAATTAGATTGTATATTCAATCGTTGGTTTTTCTTGTATTGCAGCCAATCAACATATTTTTTCACAACACATTCCAACTGGAGTATCGTTTGATTCCGATGAATATAGAACTTGTTTGGTGCAATCCCACTACTTGTCTCAACTCTTCCGTTGACTCCTTAATCTTCCTGTTAGGATATTCGATCACTGGCTTCTTAAGGAATTGAGGTCCTTTTGTCCATATAGATTGCCCTTTGAAATCTTTTGTAGCTTCGTCGGCGGGATTTAATTCAGACGGTATATAACGCCATTGCTGTATATTGGTTGTATCTAAAACCTCAGCAACTCGATGAGTGACGAATATTTTATATCTTCTATTCTTCGGTTGTAACCATGACAAAACATTTTCCGAGTCTGTCCAGTAGGTAATACTATCTATTTTAATTCGTTGCTCGTTCTGAATGGTATTTGTCAATCTGGTTCCTAGTAAGGCTGCTTGTAGTTCCATTTTTGGAATAGACAACTGATGAATAGGTCCGACTTTTGCCTTTGCTGCCAATAATCGTATATAAACCGAGCCGTTTGCAATACAACGTAAGTATATAACTGCAGCGTATGCTCGTTCAGATGCATCTACGAATGTATGTAGCTCCAATTTTCCTGCTCCATCCGGTATTATACACCTGGGTATTTTTACGTTAGAGGCTTGTTGAATTTTCGCAAGCCAATTTTGCCACTGTTTGCTCAAATGTTTGGGTACTTCATCATCCCAGTCTAACTCGTCTTTGTGCAGCTCTTGAAGCAAAATCTTTCCCATTATCGTATAATTTGATATCAATCCTAATGGATCATACAAACTCATAACAAATGCTAACACCTCTCTTTTCGTGGGTAATCGTAGCGTTTGTCTTACTTCATTGCTCAGCTTCTTCAACGATAATCGATACCCGATCAAATCCAGTTTCGTGTTCCAATAGACACCAAGAACTTTTTCAGCACATGAATCCTTATCCTCTATTACCTTAATGTCGGTAGATTGGATCCGATCGCTGGATAAATTGCTCAGTAATTCCTTACTGTTCGATATAAAGTTTCGAATGAAGAATCCGCCATGTTGGTGTATATCGATGACGTCTTTGGTAATAGCGGTTGCCTCTCGAATGTTTGTAAAACTATCCAGATAGTCATCCACATAGTGTTGTTTTTCAATTGCCAGGGCTGCTTTCGGTTTCGATTCCATAAATGCTGCAGCGTTTTTATTTTTCACTGCTTGCGCGCATGATGGTGAACATGTCGATCCAAAAATCATTACCTCCATAATGTATACATCAGGTTCTCGATTGTTTTCACAATCTCGCCATAAAAATCGTTGAGCATGCTGATCCTCCGGTTTTATTTTGACTTGGTGGAACATCTCTTGAATATCTCCACAAACTGCAATACGTCCCTCTCTGAATCGCAGCAATACTCCAACGAGTGATGTAGTAGCATCAGGTCCAGACAAAAGATTAGAGTTAAACGATACGCCATTTATTTTTGAAGCTGCATCAAATACCAATCTTGGTTTTGGAGGTATTTTATTCTGGTTGTGAACTATAAAATGCGGGAGATAGTATGTTCTCGGAACCGCGTTAATTAGCTCTGAATGTGCTAGTTTTCTAGCATATCCCTTTTTCACATAATCAGCGAAGGTATTGATAGCCCAATCCTTCAATTTTTCATCTTGTTTCAATTTATTCTCCATAATCACCAATCTCCGTAAGGCTGTATGATAGCTGTCCGGAAATTGTACATCTTTGGTTTTCCATAGCAGACCGACCTCGTAACGGTTGTCTTTTAGCTTGATGGTGTTGTCGAGAATCTGTTGTGCTCTTTCTTCCTCTGGTGATCTTGGCAGTTTTTTCACTAATTTCACTCCAAAATCGTCGATTGAGAAGTATCGCTGCATCATTTTGCTCATCTCCTGTTCTTCCTGGATGACCATTGTATAATCTTGACGGTTTATGTTATACTCCTTTCCGTATATCACCCATCCGAGTCGCGTTTTTACTGCCATAGGACCATTTCCTTTTACCGTTTTGATGGCACTCAGTAATTCGCTGTTGTCCAATCCAATTAACAATGTAGGCTGAGCTTCCTTATAATCTTGAAGCGGAATGTCCTTCAAGTAGGGATAATTCTTGGCAATTTGTTCCATGTCAACTGTTTGGATAGGAAGATTTAGATCATGCATAGTCCGGGCCATCACTGGTTTTCCTATGCCCTTTATCCAGAATTTTACCCTCTTGCTTGAGCAGGATTTTAAACAATCCTGTGTCCATGTAAGCGGGTCAACTTTTCCTTCCAACTCTAACATGTTAGCCATTCTCTCGTCCAATAGTGTTACTGATGATCCTGTGTCCAGGAAGGCGTAGGTGTCTATCATTCTTTCGCCGTTTTGGACTGTTATAGGAACTATTTGATAGTAAAGGTGTTCCTTGCGTTGTCGATGAATATTCGTGGTTTCTTCGGGACCTCGTCGTACGTCAGCAGCCGTATCCTGATTTCTTTTATACTCCGATCTTTGATGAAGTAAGCGATTGTGCTCCTTGTTGCACCCATCGATTCCACATATTCCTTTCATGCTACAATTTCTCATAATGTGGTCATTGGAGTTTAGGCACTTGAAACAAATTCCTTTTTTAGCCAAAAACTCTCTACGTTCCAATGTTTTCATTTGTTTGAAATTCTTACATTGGAATAGCCTATGACTGGCTGAACAAAGTGCACATTTCATAGTTTGATGAACATTAACTCGAGGTTTCCTTTCCGTAGTCGACACACTGTTATTAGACTTTGGCATCATACGGGCTATTCTTGAATGTGGCAATAACCACTTATTCAAATCGTTGAGTGTTGGGATCGAAGTGTTGCTTTGGATCACTTCAACCCATTTCACTTGTATCGTGTATGGCAGCTTCTCTATGATTTCCTCTATTAAACGATGATCACGTAGATATTCCTTTTGGCCCAGCGCCTCCATATTCACCACCATGTTATCTAGTGCGTCTGATATATCCGGAACTACGGTTCGGCTGTCCTTTTTGATACGTCTCAGGTCGTTCAGAAGTTCTTTATATACAAGATCCTTCCTTCCAAAGCATTCTTCCAGCTTTTCGATTATTTTCGGAACATTCTCTGAGTTAATCATCAATTGTTGGACGGTTTTATACGCGTCCCCTTTCAGAACTTGTTCCAGGCGGTTGAGGTTCTCTAAATTTGAGAAACCTCCCTCTGCCGTTGTATCATGGAATGTTTTCTTAAATTTTGGCCAATCCTTTGATGCGCCAGAAAATCTGGGTAGGGTCGTCAATGATAGCCTCTTTAAATATATAGTCCAGTCACTAGACATACTCACTGTTTGGGTAAATGATCGATCCGTGGGCTGATTTGTTACTTGGCCCGAGGATGACGTTGAGCATTGGCCTTTCATAGTCGCCATTAATTTGTCCATTGCATCCAGTTGTTGTTTTATCTGCTCATCTTTCTTCCGAGCAGATATTTCCAATGATGCTAATCTTTGTTGGATCTGCACGCATTTCGGGCAGATCCATTTTTCTTCCGCTGTCGGCGCGACCGTTAAGTTAACACAACCGATGTGGAACCATCGGTCACAATCGTCGCATTCAACCATATCCTGTTTATGGTCTGGTTCCGAGCACAAACGGCAATTTCCGTTTTGATTTTCCACGAAACGTATCATGGTGTTGCTTTCAAGATACTCAGCCGTTGAAATAATGTATAATTCTCAGGATCCGTTTCCAGTTGTTTGTAATTACACTTTGCTCACTTTTCAAGGCGTTGAGCCTTTTTAAGCTTTCTTAAGCTTGAGAGATTTATTTTCTCGCTTTCAGGTTAGCACACTTTCAGAAAGCTTTTTAAACTTTTAGTCCTGTTGGAATTCTTTATCCAACTTATTCACTTCAAGGTGATTTGCACTTTCACAAGGCCTTTTAAACTTTTAGTCCTGTTGGATTTGTTTATCCAACTTGCTCACTCTTATGGCGTTGAGCACGCGCATAAGCTTCTATTAAGCTTTTAATCCTGTTGGGTTCTCTATCCAACTGGCCCTTTGCTCATTCTTATGGCGATGAGCACGCACTTATGAGTTCGTTGGTAATGAAAGGCTCCTCCTCTCTGGAGCCACCAAATGTAAAAGTTGCCCAATACGCAAACTCGGTTGAGCGAAGGAATCAACCTTTCTGAGTCTGGATTGGCAATTTACAAAGTTGAAGTAGAAGAAAAGCGTCACGAGAAATAACCTATTCCTGGAATAAACTGAATTGTCTGCCTTCGCACTAATTCCCTACGGAACGAGCCACGAACGGAAGCTAATCAGACTTATTCCTTTCAATAAATTGAACTGACTGCCTTCGCACTAATTCCGTACGGAACGAGCAACGAACGGGAGCTGATCAAAATATCGAACATCAACTAAGCGGGAGGATCAACGAGTACAAGATCTTCACGAACTCCGAGCGCAAATTATACAACTATTGCTGCGAACGTTGGAAGACTTGAATCTGAAGAACTCTCGTCAGTCGATTCAATGGAGGTGGTTTCGGACTACTTAATCGTAAGACACGATTCCAAAGACTACTTGCTTTATTCAGAGAACCTTGGGTTTTTATACAATTTTAGTTTATCCTAAATCTACCCTAAATTTAAGTCTAACGTGCGAAAGAAAGAGAAGACTATAAACGTCCTTGCTTCTTTTCATACAAGTCCTTTACCTATCGCTATCTGTATTTCAAAACATACGATATCCATAACTGCATTCTAAGAGCAACGGAGCCTAACGCGATAAGAAATGTGTGCGATTGTTTTCGGTTCCTTTCCTTTCTACTAGGTTTTATTGCACCAGGTTTTATTGCACCCGCTCCCGATAGGATTGTTATTTTAGGATCTTACACACGGTTCGCTCTTATCGTATAGTGTTTTTCTTCTGTCCTTCTTTCGATCGTTTACGATATTGAAATTAAATTGCTAAATTCTTTCGATTTCTTACAGCATAGTTGTAGGACGTTTGAAGTGCATTTTGTTTTTTTTTTTCAAATGCATCATAATACTTTGTTATGATAGTCAGTGAAGCATATGTTATACAAAGCTTCGGCTCGACATGTGGCTGTATGAATTTAATATACTCTGCACTGTTAAAATCGGTTTGTCAAGACGCTGTCGCCTCTAAAATCTGCTTACGGTATACGATGAGGTTCCTTCAATTGTAGGTGAACAGGGTCGAAGTCACATTATTTTCAAGGATGAGAACATGTAAACTATGCTAAAACCGCTCGCCCGTCGTTGGCCTGAGCTGAGTGTTTCATGTATGATAGGTTTCATTTTACGAATTGTAGTGAAAAGCTATTTCTAATAGATGGTGCTAGTACTTACGTTGTATAAACGCGATCCTGTTAAGCTAGGTGTTGTTAGAAGTCTGAGATTTCTCACTAGAAAATGGCTCTAAGGGTGGGTTTAGACTAGGGATATATTCATGTGAAGAAATATGATGAGATTTATAGAAATCGCATCAACCGTTTACACTAGCGTGAACTTCTATAATGAATATATTCATATTTTCGGTGAATTTATTCACCTGAAGTAGAACTGCATCCAACTTTAGTGTTTTCTCACCAGTGAGAAATTCACAAGCGTTTACATATGCTGAATTTATTCAAGTTATATATACCTCGAATAAGTGTATCATATTTATTCTCACCCGTTTACACCTATTTTCACGTGAATAAATCCATCTATAGCTATAGATCTCCCTAATGTAAACCCGCCATAAGACAGAATGCTTGACTTAGTCGGTGCGTCCGTTTTGAACACAAGCGCCAAATTTTACCTCGATAAATTCAAGAACGCAAGCCGGGTAAAATGTGAACTGGTCCGCCAATCATCGAAAAAATTGATTGATTCAGAGTTATTTCGTGCGATCGGTATGCAAACACTGTTTTGATTTTCCTGGAGCTAAATATTGCACAAAAACCATTTGGAACCAATTAAGAGGGGCTGAAATACCCATCTGGGAAACGCTGCTAGATAACATTAACCATTTGCGGTCGTTTGTCTGCTCTCAGCCACCACAGCTAGGAATTATAATGAATATTTTATTCAACAATGTGACATTTTACACTTTTTCTAAACAAATTTTAATGTCTAGTGATTCTGTTCACAAACCAATACATCGATTTTAGGAATAATGGATAACGGTACTCGGTATAAACAAAAGATTATTAACGTGGTAGGATATGACGATCTCTTTCAATTCCGACAGCAAAGGGTTAAAATCAGTTTAATTCTAGAACAAACAGAGCTACGTTTCATCAGTGATTTTGTATTTAATTGCGATATAACTCATTTATGATTTTTTCTAGTTATATGAGTATTCAAAAAGGATGCGCTACATCGAAACCTTCAGGCAACTCCATCTACGGTATCCGTCACTAAGCCGCGTGTAGGGTATATCACTAAAACAGTTGCAAGTCAATTGTTGGAATCATACTGAACCTTACATTCAATTTGAAAACTCACTGCAATCACAATTCGCAATAGTTTAACCAACAGTTTGGCACAAAATTGACCTACAGTATCGGAGAAACGCAACCAGCGCTTTTGATGTTCTCTGTGGGATGTCAAATGATCCGATTTCCTTCAGATGCTTTTATTATCTGCCTGATATGTTCGATCAAAACTTTCGCGCAATTTTCTTTTCGGTTGCTAAATGTTGCAATTGAAAAGAACACGTGTTAAGTAAAAGCGTCTATCTTTATTTCGTGCTCAGCTCAAACTAACTGAAGTGAAAAATCACGTTGCTAATGGTAACCATCCTAGTTCATGCCTACTATAGTAAAAGCAATTAGGGATGCTAATATCTCCCCCCTAAGAAAGAACATAGTCTTGAAAACGTTGTGGAGGGTTGATGTTTCGTTTTGGCTTTGATCGTGCCAGCGTAGAACCATGTACTGCAGAAAATGGTCCAGGTTGAATAGGCTCCGGTTCATCGTCCGGCAGTTCAGGATCGTCTGGAAGTTCCGGATCGTCCGGAAGGTCAGGAAATTTTTGTGCTGAAACAAAAGAAGAATTTTCGTCGGGAAACTCCGCATTTGTTGTGATTCCGAAATCGCCCAAAAGAATGCTCAGCGGTAGTTCAATTTCTGTTTTTTCTTGTTTTCCAGTGTCGTTGGTCCGAAGTTGATCGATGTGAGAACGAATTAGCCGCTTCCGTCCGGATGGTGCATCAAGAAGTACATTGTAATGTACATTCCCAATCGCCTCAATGATGACTCCAGATTGCCACTTCCAGGTGGTGTTGTTTTTGTTCGCCTTCGCGAATACCAGTGATCCGGCTGCAAGTTTCCGTGCTCGGCAAGGCTTGGCTGCTACCGGTGGTTGTGGAAGTATGTTTGAAGGCTTCAGCAAATCCAATGTTGTCCGCATTTTTCTGCCGTTCAACACTTCCGAAGGGGATTTGCCCTCGAGCAGATTGGACGGAGTTGCTCGATATACCTGCAGAAAGGTTTGTAGTGCTGCAGATGCTCGTAATCCTTCCCCCTCTTGGATTTTGCGCAGTACCCTTCCTTGTGTCCCACACGGTTGCAAGATTTGCACAGATGGCTGCTGTATGTGCAATCCTTCACGAAGTGCATCTGGCCGCATTGCCAGCACGGCGTCTTTGGAGATTTGGCTTCCGGTTTAAACGAGGGGTTGGGAACTTCTGATGGTCTCTTCTTCTCACTGATGGCGTGTACTGCTGCTTTCGAGCTGGCTGGATGCTCAATCAAGCTGGTGTCTGCTTTCAGATTAACGAGCTGCTGGAACTCGTCGATGAGAGTTTGAAGAGTCACTGGTGCGTCCGGTCTCTCGTTTTCCATCCGGGTGAGCAATCTCGTCCGAATATCAGCGTGCTTGGATGCCTTCAGTCCGGTCACGAAAACCAGACATTTGAACTGGTCGATTGTTAGGTTCGCAAAACCGAAATCTTCACACGCTCGGTTTACCTTTCCGCCGTAGGTTATGATGTCGTCTCCTTCGCTTTTCGCCAGTTGGAGACACTGGAACCGGCGTCGGAAAAGTGAGGTTTGTTCTCCGAAAATTTTGGTTAACGTTTCCACGGTCTCCTTGAACGTAACATCCTTAGGGAGCCTTGGAAGGATGTAATTCAAATACCGACTGTGGGAAGCGGTGTCCAATTTTCGCAGCAACAGCCGAAAATCATCCAAATGCTGCGCGTCGCTCTCGAAAAGGTCGGTATAGCGTGCGAACCACTTCTTGAATGTGACGCAATTTTCTGGGTTGAAAGAAAACTCGCTGATGTTGGAAGAAAATGCTTCGAACGTGTGTTCCGGATTTGGCTGCCTGGGAACTGCAAAGCGCTGCAAAGCGCTGCAAGAGTTGGGTGATTTGCAAAATCGCCGTTTGCATGTCCTGGATCGCTTCTCCGGCTGGTTCTCCTCCTCCGCTTGCCATTTTAGATGATGTAAGCTTCTATTGACTCCGATTTTCACTTTGTCCTCGTCGCCAAGTTTGTTGCAATTGAAAAGAACGCGTGTTAAGTAAATGCGTCTATCTTTATTTCGTGCTCAGCTCAAACTAACTGAAGTGAAAAATCACGTTGCTAATGGTAAACATCCTAGTTCATGCCTAAAAAACGTTCATCCTAGTTCTGTAATAAAAAAACGTTTTCGGGTTCACGAATAGTGTGCGTTATATATTCCACCTGAAAATCCATAATTATTTTCGCCTCCCAATGAAAGCACACGAAGCTTAACGCCGTCTACGCAAATATACTCTTCAAAATCAGAATCCGAATTGGATTACGATCCCAATAATACGTCAGCAAAAACTGCAGGTTTTCCATTTTCATTTCATAATACCCGGAACTTGACAGTTCAGTATAGTTGTAATGGTGAAACCTAGTTCGAACCCGTGAAACATCTCAGTGCTAACCCAACAGCTTTCGGGTTGAACCTAGTGCGAAACGCGGGAAGGGGGAAGGAGTAGCAAACCACCATAGAAACATTCCTTGCCCCCTGAAACCTCCACATGCCAAATTCGGTTCCATTTACTTGAATAGTTCTCGAGCTATGCAGAAATTTGTGTTTCATTTGTATCGGTTGTTATCAACGAACCAAGGTAGACAAAATCTTCGACCACCTCGTACTCGTTGCCATCCATCACAATACCAAGAGAGATTCTGTGACGATCAGCTCCTACTGCTAGCATGTATTCAGTCGAAGACGCATTGATCCCAAGCCCAATCAGCCCTGCTTCGCCCCCTGGGAGTCTCAAACGATTCGCACACTGCACCGCACACCGTTCATCGTTTATCGTTCATCGATGCCTCTATAGCGAGAAAATAGCAAAAAACAGTAATCTCTAAGTGCGCTACTGTTCACTCTGTTTCTGGTAGCGATGATTACGGTTGGAAGTGGTAGATGGGGTTGACGATCTCTAGAGAGAAACTAAGCTAATCTAATACGCTTATTAATCGAGAAATTAACGTTCCTATCTTCATGGTCATTCTCGGGGAGAAAAATGACAAGCTCCTCGGAATATGGATCGACAATAACCTGTACTTCAAGCTAAACTGGTCAAGAGCAAGATAATAGATCACCCGAGAGTGCTTGAATAAATATAAGGATCCTTAAGGGAGTCCCCGGGATGCCCTTTTGAATATTTTCAAAAGTTGGATAGTCCCTAGACTGGTGTTTGGCAGCGCCCACGCTAGAAAACCTGATGAATATGCTAATATGTTGGAACTCGCATACAACAATACCATTTGCATTATAATGAGTACGTTCTATAGCAGCTTCATTGGAAACCTTTTAACCGAAATAGGTGAACTTTCGTTCGTGATGGAGTACTTGCAGAGAATGGTTCATGCACGAATTTGATGAGAAGAATGCCCAACTATTGTATCGCTTGATATCAATTCAAGGGTTCAAGAGTGAGCACTAGGCAGCGCTATAAGATTCTGTGATATTCTGGAACCTACCTTATTGTTTGGCTCCTTTTTCATACCCGAGTCGTTGACAGAAGTGCATGCGACTTCACATCCCATCTAAATTACTGAAAGTGTAGGAGGTGGTTAATGATGCTCTACATACCGGCTTTGCAAGAAAATGCAATGTTTATATTTATGAGTCTGATTTCTTCTTCTATTTGTATTATAGAGGCTTTAAATATTCTAGTTCATTCGCTCTAAGCCTTGAAAAAAATCATTAGAAAATTGACAAAGAAGATCTTGGGATTGAACCCACGATCGTAACACATTTGGCTAAGAAGACCCCCGTTGGGTCCGTCACCGACGACCAGTATTGTAAACAGTCGATATTTTTGGTGACCATCACATACTGCCCTTGCGCGAAATTTACGGCTCAATATGTACTGAGAACGTGACCAAGAATGCATTGCTCGGCTCCAACAGTCACATCAGAAATAGATGCACAGCCGTAAACAAGGCCATCAGTTGAACGTTTAAATGTTCTCTCTTTCTATCGAATGTACGCAGAAAAGCGGTGAAAATATGTTATTTTCATTCTATCATTCGTGATCATAACCCTCCTTAAATTCCGGCTAATTTGACTGTAGTTTTAATGTCATTCGACTCCTAACGATATGCATTCTTTTTTCCCTTATTTTGCTTCCAAGCGTAGCTGCACACATACATTCACGTTCTTACTCACGCATCCATACACGATACTTACACGGATTGTTCATATCAAATCAACCGTAAAACTCTCCCCTATCAATTCCGAATGTGTTGGATGAACTTTAAAGCGGTGAGCGTTCCCCGTGAACACTGTTGTTACAGTTACAGTTGAATTTCACTCGTTGGGCTATCTTTAGTTGGGCTTCGATTTAGTTGGGCTCCCGTTCGTTGGGCTATAGCCCAACTAAATCGAAGACAAACGTCAATTCTGACAACGTAAATTTTTTTTCGAGGGGCTCGTGGATGGTGTTTTTAGGTTTAAAATAAATTTTAAATGAATCATTGAAATAAATAAAATCGAATGTTATTCAACAAAAACAATATTTATTTTAAACGTTTCAAACAAAATTAAACAAACCACGTAAATTCATTTTCAACAAAATGGTAGAGTTCTTCAACATGCTCGTTTTAGCCATTCAACTTCAGTGATTTTCGAACGTAGCGCGTTCAAACGGCATACTTCTGCAACATCATGCTTCATATAGCGAACTAGGCAATCAATTGACTTGATTGCATCGCCAAAATCAGGATCTCCGGTACTAGTAATGGAAGTATCAAACGAATTACTTCCATCTTCTGTGTCTACCAACCATTCTTCTTGCATTTCAGGTTGATCTTTCTTGAGAACTGATGACAAAATCTCGTCATCAGAGAACACTTCACTGGTTACCCAATCTGGATTATGATCAGCATCATACACCTGATCTTTGATCCACAGATCAATATCTTGCTCAGATGTTTTTGTTCCTGCCAAACTGTCAATCTTGGACACAAGCGCTTTGAAGTCATCATCGGCCGCTTTCGAGTCTACATTAACAGCATCCTCCGGCAAACCATCGATCAATTTCTTCCACGAATTACGTATAGTTTTGTCAGATATCTCCTCCCAAGAGGTTGCCAACCACGAAATACACTGTTGAAGATTAATCTTCTTCAGTCGTTCATCGAAACTAAAGAGGAAAGTACATAAATAAAACCTCAATTAGAATTTGAATTTAAATTTTGAAAAAGCACAGACGAAAAACTATCGTGCGCATAGTTTTGTGTTTATATTTGGAATTAATTACAAAAATTTAATGTTTAATATTTGGAAATTTACTTTAAGTGTTCGTTTTCCAGAATTAATGCGAGCATCAGTTTTCTTTTATACTTTCGCTTGATTGCATTGATGACCGCTTGGTCCATCGGCTGGCATTCAGCAGTTACATTTGGTGGGAAGTAGATCACTTGAATCAGTCCATCGTCACTCTGTAGAGATTCGTCAACGTCATAATGACTGGTGCAATTATCAAGAACCAGCAATGCCTTTGGCTCCAATCCTCTCTCGGCCGAAAATTTTCGAACAGCGGGGACAAACTCTTCGTGGAACCATTGACGGAACAACAGTCTGGTCATCCAAGCCTTTTTGGAATGATTATATGAAACGGGAAGTTCTTCGATGTTGATTCCTCGTGGTTTTGCAGCAGTGCAAATGAAATACAACGGAAGCTTTAGGGAACCATCTATGTTGGAGCAAGGCATAAACGTATACCTTGTCTTGTTTTGCTTCCGTCCGCTTGCCACGGTCTCATCACAGGTAACGACAGAGCGTGTGGCTAGGAGCTTGATGAACAAGGCAGATTCATCTGCATTAAAGACTTGGGATAGTGATAGCTGCATTTCCTGAATCTTCTTCTGTAGAACCTTCTTGAAATTTAGGTACGCTTCAACGTTTACCGATGCCTTTTCTCCTGTTACGGCTTTCACGCGCAATCCAAACCGCTGCTTAAAACGATGCATCCAGCCATCCGAAGCAGAAAAACCGTGCACCGCATAGAGCCCCCGGTCCTGGAACATCTTAAACAGCAGCTCCGCCTTTGCTTTAAGAATATCCACTGTCAACAAAATGTTGGACTGCCGCTGCTGTAAAATCCAGATGTAAATAGCTTCTTCCAGCAAAGGGAACGTCTGCTCTTTCAATGTTTTTCGATTATTTACACCATATTCCTTGAACCGCCTCACGAATTGCTTCTTTCTTTTGGATTATTCTCGTGACCGTAGAAGATCCTACGCCGTACTTCTTCCCAAGAAAGTCATGCGTACCACCTCCTGCTTCAAAATCTTCAATTATGCGAACCTTCTCCACCAGCGTCAGGAAATTGCTCCTCCGTTTCCGGTTAACGTTCGTACTGGATCCTTGCAAACCATCCATTTTGAGCCTGGCGATCGAAATGAACGTATATTAAATCTACGCTAATTTTAATATCAAACTTCATTAAGAACTTACCAATTAATCCAACCTAGAACGAAACTCAACCACGAATGAAATAAACGTCAGTGGTGTGAAAACTTTTCTGCGTTTCCCATAACAACAAACAATCGGTGTGACCCTCGATCGATTTTCGACTTTGACAGTTCAGCCCAACGAGTGAAAGTCTTTCACAAATTGGGCTAAGAGCTTAGTGCAACGAGTGAAATTCGACTGTACATGTTACAGAACGATGACCATCAAAAGAATAAAACGAAAAAATGTCGAAATGTCATATGACGTTTTTAGTTCGACGGTTCATTTTTAGTTCGACGGTTCATTTTTAGTTCGATTGTTCATTTCGTGATGTTCATTAATGACACAGCACATACGTCCCCATAAATAGTCATACGATGGTGATCAATAGAAAGACTGCCGACGACTCTTCCGCCATTGGGAGACTCGACGGCGACACTAAACTGTTATTCGAGTTTCTTATGAACCAGGCACCTTTTCGAGTGAGATTCTTGCCTTTAAGTTGGCATTAGAGAACCTTATCGGTGTTAATAACGCCGTGATTTGTTTTTGATTTTGCAAGTGTTTTCTCACCTGTTCAGGGTGGTAAAATCAAACACAACATCATTGAAGAAATTGCAGAACGGCAGAGAGACAGCCACATTACCCTCTATTGAAATTCTGGTCACACCGTATCCCAGGAAATGAGGAAGACGAACGACATTGTTCGGTTGAATATTTGCAAGGATGGGCGATAGGAAATTCTTGGACTTTTCTCCTAGGGTAACGACATCAAGCTTCCGTTGAAAATCCTTTTACAACAGTAACCTCGCCTGAGGTACCCTCTAGGGCACTGGCGCAATTCACGTTGCGAAATGTATTTGGATGGGGTATTGTAAACTCTTCAGGGTGTCTTGAGAAAGACAATTTCGCCTCTATCCACGTGTGAATAAAAAAAACCTTTTAATTTTTTCATTAGTATGTACAGTAAAACAATGATTCGCTTCGTTCAAGATTACCTTCTTTTATACCCAATAATTACGTCAACTCATTGTATTGAAATACTAATCAGCCAATCAGCGCGCGCCACGTCATGCAAAGAGCATGTATAATGAGCTTGTTGCTGTTGCAATTATTACCGGAAAGTGTGCACTGAGACAAGGGTCGACTAGATGATTCTAGAAAGCGCGTTTATTGGTTTTAGTTGGAACATTAGAACAAAGGGCGACTAAAAGGTTCTAGAAGGCATTTTTGTTAGTTTTAGTGGGGATTTAGTGTTTTTTTTATGTTATCAGGTCAGCTTCATGTCCAGTTGTTCGACGACGAATCAAATCTTAACCAAGCGGAGTATAATCACAATTGTATTCTGGGGAAATCCCTCTTGTAAAAGGGATAGACAGACTATTGAACTGTGTGAAAATAAGAGATTTTCATTTTGAGGTTGCGCTAGATTGAACAACGATGTCATTGTAAAATATAGAATATTTTTTTTTCGAACTTTTCCTCAAAGTTTTTCAAAAATTTCAGACGAATACAAAAAAAATTAAGATTTACCAACACATTTGGTGATTCATTTTCATTTATATATATTTGCTCATGAGACGCAATGTAGAATCAACTTCCATGGTGAAACTATACTAAAGATTCATTCCAAAGATTCATTCCGAATTCATCGTCTAGAATTCGAAGAATTTTTTTTTCTTTTTCAAAGAAATTTTCTTTTTCTTGAAGACATGTGGGTTAATACAAAACGTAGCGATAATGTTTTTCAGCGTAACTCCTAAACATACAGTATTGATGTATTTGGAAAAGTTGTTGAAAATTATAAGCAAATTCATAAAATTTCATGAACATGGTGGTATAACACGACAAACTTATTAAAAAAGCCTATCTATATATATATAAAAATGGAGTGATGTCTGTCTGTCTGTCTGATTCTTATAGACTCGGAAACTACTGAACCGATCGACATGAAAATTGGTATGTAGGGGTTTTTGGGGCCGGGGAAGGTTTTCGTGATATTTTGAGACCCCTCCCCCCTCTCTAAGGGGGGGCTGCCATACAAATGAAACACAAATTTCTGCATTACTCGGAATTTAACCAAGCAAACGAAACCAAAGTTGACATGTGAAAGTTTTAGGGTGCAATAAATGTTTCTATGATGGTTAGACAGTCCTTCCCCCACTCAAAGGGGGGGCTGCCATACAAATGAAACACAAATTTCTGCATTACTCGAGAATTAATCAAGCAAATGAAACCAAATTTGGCATGTGGAGGTTTTAGGATGCAATAAATGTTTCTATGGTGTTAAGATACTCCTTCCCCCTCTCTTAGAGGGGGCTGCCGTACAAATGAAACACAAATTTTTGCATTACCCGAGAATTAATCAAGCAAATTAAACCAAATGAGGCATATGGAAACTTTAGGGTGCAATGAATGTTTTTATGGTGGTTAGATACCCCTCCCCCTCTCTTAGGGGTGGCTGCCATACAAATAAAACACAAATTCCTGCATTACTCGAGAATTAATCAAGTAAATGGGCGGGACGAAGTTTGCCGGGTTAGCTAGTTTACTATAAAAAAGACAATAAATTAGAAATATTTTTTTAAATATCTCGGGAATGGCTGCATTTAGAAGGAGATTGACAAAGACCTTTTTTGTTTCAAATTACATCAGAATTCATAATTCGTGGCTAAAAATAATTGTTAACATACAAAAATTCGAAGTTTCGAAAATTCATGAAAATTTGATGTTCTACAAAGTTCGATGAAAATAGTTTTACCTTCTTGTACTATTTTTTTAAATTTTCGACATGACTTCTATTTTATATGTAAAAATAAAAAAAATAAAAAAAATATGTATTTTAGATATTGCAAATTAATGTTTTTTTTTGTAAATAAAAAAAGAGTACTAATTTTTTTCTCAGTGTATATTTTTTTCACGTTTCAACATCAATACTCTATAATTCTTTCTAGGACACTATTTCGATACGACTCATAGTTTTTGAGATAGAAATTATCAAAGATTTCTCTTACTAAAATCGATACGCCCTTTTAAAAAATTACGCTTTAATCAAAAAATTCCCAAATGCTGTGGAAAACTCATATTTCCTCCAACCCAAACGGAATACAAACTTTCATTCGATTCAAAAATACTCATGTTTTGTCATTTGTCGATTACATTTGGAATTGCTCTATAGAATGCAGAACAAAATTGAATATATGTAAGTCTGCCTATAAAAATTATGCTTTTGTTTTCCCAAAAATCGAAACGAACTTTCAGAACAATTCAATATAAGCTATTCTGATTTTCTTCTGATTTTTATTTTCATTCTTCCTGATTTTTGGAGAATCTAGTTGGCAAGTATTATTATATACTACAACCGCTTTTCACGAGGTTTTTTTATACGCGCTTTTATTTACGCGTCTTTTTTACGCGGTTTTTGGGATTTACGCGGTTTATTTTTACGCGGATTTCGGAATTTACGCGTTTTTTATGCGAATTTCGAAATTTACGCGTATCAACCGCGTAAAAATTCAATATGCTAATTGATGTGAATTTTCACCAAATAAGTTTGTATTGTATCACTGTTTAGTAGCTGAGAAATAAAAGGAGATACAGATATGATTGTAGCATGCAAAAAAAAATTCAGTAAATCAATTATTAGAATATAATTTGCATTTTAAACTAATAATTCGCTGTTTGTTAGATTGTTACACGGATATGGAAAACTACCCGGTTTATTTTTACGTGGATTTTGGAACTTACGCGGTTTTTTTACGCAGATTTTTGGATTTACGTGGATTTGGAAATTTACGCGGTTTTTGTTTACACGGAACATATCCCTCGCGTAAAAAGCGACTCCAGTGTATTATTTATTTATGTTATTAGTATTATTATTACCGGTCAGTATAGATAACATGAGTGGCAAGTCTACTAAACTCTGTAATTGTGCTCAGGAACCTTTCTGGGCAGAGACAATCGGAGATCTCCATAGCAGAAGGTCCCCCCCACCCTCTGTCATTTCTTATGTGTAATATATCTAATCGCTTATCTTATAAATATTTCTATTTATAATCCAACTACGCACACAGTGCGTATGATTTGAACACTATGTCGCGAACAGTTACACGTCCGGGATCTCGGGCAATAGACAAGTAATGTCCTGCAGTCTTGTTGGTCCTGTCTTTGCACGTTAAGTTGGGTTTGTTGATTTCGGTAAAATAATATGTATGAGAATGTGTGGATAATGAGGGATAAATTACCTATCATTTTCACTCATGCTCTAACTCCTTTTCTATCTTCTACCTCTACAGATCAACTGGTTGACTGGCAACTCTGTTGTTGAGCATCGTTACGACCCGCAACCGGTAGGAAAAGCCGGCGGGAGGAGTGCGTGCAACGACGGTAGCACTCTCTCCACGCGACTGAATATATTTTTTTGGGGACCCAGTTACAAACCGGCTTAGAAAATAAATTTTAATCTGACGCTCGGTTGGTTCGGCGGTGCCTCTGAAATGTCCGACACTGGCAGTGGACACGACGGAGCCCAAAAGGACTACTCGCAAAAAATGGATGGCGGAGGTGGCGGGGACTTTGACTCCGGGCAGCAGAGTCAGCAAACCGAACAGGAGCTCGCCACCAAGATGCTGCAGATCCAATCGAAACGGTTCTATCTGGATGTAAAACAGAACCGGCGCGGTCGGTTCATAAAGGTAGCGGAAATCGGTGCCGATGGAAGACGCAGCCAGATCTTCCTGGCACTATCCACGGCGGCCGAGTTTCGGGATCATTTGTCGACATTCAGCGATTATTACGCTTCGCTGGGACCACCGAATCCGGACAATGTACCCGAAGATGGCAAACTGAAGTCAGAAATGATGATCAAGGATAACCGGCGGTACTATCTTGATCTGAAGGAAAACGTGCGGGGCCGGTTTCTACGTGTGTCCCAAACGATTACCCGCGGTGGTCCCCGATCCCAGATAGCAATCCCTGCGCAGGGTATGATCGAATTCCGCGATGCGCTAACGGATCTGCTGGAGGAATTCGGTACGAACGACGGCGGATTCAAGGGGGAACTGCCAGAGGGACGCCACATGCGTGTGGACAACAAAAATTTCTACTTCGACATCGGACAGAACAGCCGGGGCATCTATATGCGGGTGTCAGAGGTGAAAAGCAACTTCCGGACCGCGATAACTGTCCCGGAAAAGTGTTGGTCGCGGTTCCGCGACATCCTCAGCGATTACTGCGACAAGATGAAGAAAACGTCCGAGTCAACCACATCGTCGATCACTGCCGATAACACATTGCAGAAGCAAACATCAAATAATATGTAAATTAGTGACGAGAGAGAGACAGAATTTACCATTCTTTGGCTATTTCCCGCTTTCTTCAGTTTTATTTTTCTTCTCACACGATTAGGGTTTGATTTAATTTTCTCGACAATTATTGGGTTTTGTTTTGTTTTTATTCTCTCTTTCCATACATGGTTTCTTTCGAAGAAATGATAATATACTAAATTATAAAGATGAAAGAGAATAAAATATATAATACATTTAGCTACTAGATGAGAGAGATGCAGATCTAATCTGAGTATAAAAAGCAGTTATAAGATTGAAATCTTAAGGAATAACCCAAAAACAGACAACCAACAAAAAAACACAAACACACGGATATAAATTTAGAGCGACGCCGTAACGTAACGAACGTATAGTTCAGTCCAAATCAATTCTTGTGCGTACGAAGACTTGATTCTTTTTGGCGACGAAACTTCTTTAGTTCCAATGACCCATGATATAAGATATGAAATAAGGCTCTGCAGAGGTAAATTGAAAGTGTTGTAGGTTTTCATTAGACAACAGCAAGTAGACTTTCGTTTCGTTTCATTTTATCGAAAAGCTCGGGGCTTTTACACCAGTGACGACGGTAAAATTGACTCGTCAAGGATTCCCACAAGAGTTGATCCAGTTAATTTACCATAGCAAAACGAAAAACTATAGCAAAAATCAAGAAGGTGAAGTTGAACGTAGTCAAATTCTTAGTTGGAGATTGTGAAAACTAAAAGAAGAACAAAGCAAAAACAAATTCCAAACAAAGTAAGATGGAGAAAAAAACTCAAATTAAATTTAGCAATCAGTTGAACAAAAGCAACACAACAAACTGCAGGCAAGTGAATGGGATACAAAACAGATTAGGTAAGTGCCAGCCATAGGAAACAGCCAACGTAAAAATCTGTTTTTATTTCTACTGAATTCAATAGATTGAAGACAAGCGTGTGAGCAAAGCAAAACAAATATATCTAAGCGTTTAAAAGTCCCTCTCCGAGCAAAGGTGAGGGAGCCAAATGATCCATAACTTTGAACAAGCAAAGCAAAGCAGACAGACACATGTAAAAGCTGGATCGGAAATATTATGACAAAGCCAATATATATCATTGTTAAATGTTACAACATTAAAAGCAAGAGATGAAAATGAAGGAGGAGAAAGATGAACAACTTCGACAAAGGGAAAGTTTTAAATTATGTTTCAGCTAATGGCAAAGCATTTCTAGGTTCGAACAACAATATATTAGATAAAGCCTTGTCACAATGATTTTTACCATTGATAAGTTTCTCTTGTACTCCAAAAATAATACTAATTGAGTATCGGGAATCATGCTTAGCATTGATATATGATATGGAAGCAAGTGAAAAATAAATATCTGGTCATCCGATCGGAAAGCCTCCTAGAGGCGAGCGTGCGTAGATCGGGACCAACAGCTGTGATCTAATATCAAGGAAAATATCTAGGAAATAATATGTTAAAACGAAATCCGTTGATAAGCGGAGCAAAAGAAAAATTCTACTTATAATTACCAGCTCCCAGTTTTTTTGTTACGAAAGGCGCAACCGGTGGGTGACAACTGTATTCTTATACAAATTGGCTGCCGCTCAGCCGGATTGTGGCTTCATTTGTTGACTGTTGATTTTATATCTGTTTCACAAAAAGAAAGAGGGTTCGATTTAGTGACAGCGACGTTTCTTCGTTACACATGAGCCGGAAGGTTCCCGGAATAAATCGCCACAGAAAACGACTGCAACAGAAACCACCGCTTATAAAATGTGTAGTAGGCTATAAATATTGTGGCGCGGTATTGTATTTCAAAACAAGAATTAACCGGGCAAACGTATCGCCCCAGGCAAACGTAACGCCCCGGGCAGACGTATACCGTCCGACGCTCGCTAGAGCTCGGTCGGACATTGCTAAAGGATCGTATCCTATGTTTCAAACTAACCGGGCAATCAGTGGATCCCAGGTTTGCGTGCGAGACACCGCCGCTTCCGACGGCGGGTCGGCGGTGGACTCGGATTGCGTCATCTTGGCGGCATGGGCCGCCTCGATTCCTTATCCTCGCCAAATGGGGACTTCGTCCCCATTACATTGTCCTCAGAATAAATTTCGAAAAACGAGAACAAGAGAATAAATTTATAATAGAAATGTGAGGCACATGATGTTTTTCCCGCGCCAAATATTTCTAGCCTACTACACTTTTTCTAAGCGGTTGTTTCTGTTGCAGTTGTTTACTGTGGCGATTTATTCCGGTCACCGAGCCGGAATATGGTTATTTACCACGGGACAGCCTGGCGCCCCCTTTCGTACTCCCGAAGATGGGTCGCCATGAAGTGGTGTAGTCTTGTGAGACTTTCTGTTTGGTAGAATCCTACGGGGGTAAATTGATCACCGGGGTGAAATAGATCAAACGTAGTTCTAGAAACAAACTGAAATTTTTGAAGGTGTAATGTAATTAATTTTTTTTTATTTGACATGTTTAATAATCATCTGAGGCTAAACTTATTCATTCACGCTCAGCTGATTCTTATCGAGTTGTAACAGTAATGAAATAGCTGTAATTAATATGGAAACAAGTGAGAAAATTCAATTTTGCTGAAAAGCACAATGAAAGGCAACCTTTTTTCTTTATTAGAAACTTTTTTTTTTTAGAAAGCTTTCAATCGAAGCTTTGTTTGTTTGCTTTTCCATGTTGCTTTCGGGAAATATATGAGTGTTGTTGAAATCAAGTCTTAGCTTCGTTCAAGATGACCCGAACTTAGAAGCGATTGGATGCAAAAACTTATTTAAACTATTCATCCTGAACATTTGAACAAGCGGTGTCAGCAGTGAAAAATTGTTTCATTCGCGAAGCTGCTCGGAAGAGCGGAGGACAGATCACACTTAGTCAGGCAGAAGAAAATTACTTATTTGAAATAGCCTGATTGGTCGGTGAATGAGGATTTCTATTGAATGTGTCGGACGTCAAACAGTTATGTTAAGGTTTTTCAACAATCTTCCCGTTGATGATTGGATTTCCGGATTCATGGAACGCATGAAGAGAAGGCTCTCATCCCGCATGACACAAAACATCAAGAAAAATCGCGCTAAGGTACGCCCAGCTGACATTAGCGCATATTTCGACAATCTTGCAAAGACAGTCAGCGACATTCCGGCAGGAAATATCATTGATTATGATGAGACCAACTATACCGATGAATCAGAATCGACAAAAGTGATTGTCAAGCGGGTCAGAAGCATGTGGATCTCATTATGGATCGTTCGCAGAGCACTTATTATGAGAATTGACTTTCATCGCTCGATTTGTAGCTTCCGAATGCGGTTGGGAATAATGTGAGTTTTATTTCCCGTCCCTCGACTTCGCCCCGCAATCTTCCTTTACGATCTTCCATGTTGTAAATTCGCTGTCCCGTGTTCCTTCGTCATTTTTCTCATTGAACGCACTGGATTCGCCCGAATCTTCCTTTTGATGGCAGCGAAAACCCTCGTAATCCGAGCTGACATCGGTCACCTTCGCGGATAGTTGTCCTTTCTTTTCTCGGGCTAATACCCTTTTCACGGTCTAGCGGGACTCTCCCATGGTGATTTAAATGTCTTTGCGCGTGGGACAAATCACGAATACGCTGTCACTTCGTCATGGTGCAACTGCCAAACTAAGCAAATCGGCTTGTTTTACTCGCAATCTATTATTATATGAATTGTAGCTTACGTGCATGCAAAGAAAACCAAAGCATTATATACACAGGTGAAACTGAAATCTTATTTGTACGATGATGCCAACATTATCACGCATACGGTAATAATTGCTGAACAGCTGAACAGGATACAATCGTCGAGGAACATCTGGTCAATTTTTGTCCTCAGATTACGAACGTTCTGATAATAAATCCGAAGCGCAGAAACAAAATCGTCATTCACTGGAAACACGCTGGAAGACTCGCATCGACAATGGGATCTGGTGTCAATGGATCCGCATCATCGCTACGATGATGAAGGCTGGAACGCGAGGTTGGATCAGGCCAGAAAATTTACGGCTGGATATATGTTGTCTGGAGACCCCGTTTCCAACCAGAAGCTCAGAACCAGGACGACAGTGGTAACAGGAGCAGCAAATTGGCACGACTGGGTCGGTCGGGGTTGAGGCTCCCTCAGTACCGGGGGCACTGCGTTCTGATTAAAAAAGAAATGTTGAATTCGGATGATCATGAGAACTTGGAACCTAAAAGCGACAGAGAGCGACAGCAACCAAAAAGGAAGCAAAAGCTAACTGCTCAACAGTTGTATTGAAAAGCGCTAGTATTTCGAGAAATAAGATTTTGCTTTGACTAAAGAGTGCCCCACACCGAATTGCATCACGGAAGAAACGCTGTAGAAAGTTACCTAGTCGACCGATCTTTTCAAACTTTCAGACAATAAAATATAACCCATTTGGAAGCTTTTGGCATGTTTATTTCATTCAACTTCAATACCATAACCGTATGCTCGCACCTGGTTGCCACTTATCTTTCATGTCTTCCTCAGATTTGACCTCTTTGGGATGCTTTAGTGGTGCCTGCTTCATAATAGCTCAGTGTTTTTCGATGGGCCTCGTGTTGCTTTAACAGAGGGAGCAGACGCTTATGTTGACACTCCTTGAGGTAGATCTGCCCGTTTACAGTCCCGGTGAGCAGATCGCTTGCCGAATCATGTATTTCTTGGCAAACATTGAATGTTTCTGCTTCCTTCCTCCGACACATCGAAATTGTGCTGGGCGGAGAAGAACAGTAGCCCCGGAAGCTGCTGGAAGTCCGCCTTGACGTAAGTCTCATCATCCATACTTCTCACGCTGAAGATCACGAGTTCAATTCTCACTCTCGACATTCTTCCAAAAATGGAAGGCAAAAGTGACGAACCAACCAAAAGTGTTGAAAGTCACTATAATACAGAAATAAAAAAAAATAGGTGCTTGCGCAAAATCAATTCGCGACGTTGCTTTTCGCGTGACGCGTGTTCCAATATTCGAAAAACTGATAGCGATAAAAATACAGTGTAAACAATACACTCTAAATGACTTCAAGAGATTTTCAAGAGAAAATACCCAATGGGTAATTTTCTACAGCGTTTTTTCCGTGATGCAATTTGATGTGGGACTCCCTTCACTAGGAATAAATATACAGTAGAACCCCGATTATCCGCGGAATAGTCGGGCTAGCTCCCCGCGGATTACGAAAATCGCGGATAACGCAATAAAAGGCTAAAAATATGGCGCAAACACAAAAATAATAATATATTTATGCATGAAAACTATGTTTCATCAACACAGAAATCATTAAACTATTCATCTGTAAGGTCGTGTATACCAGTAATCAGATAATGTGAAAGACATGACCAAAACAAAAGAACAAGACCCTACCGCTCACTGGCAAATTCTGGGAAGTTCTATAGAATTACAAATGAACTCGCTCTCGCGGATAATCCGCACCGTGGATCATCCGCCTGCTGATAATCGAGGTTCTACTGTACTTTTCAATATACGAACTGAGTGGCGAATTGAACTAACTGATGGAAAAATATACCTGTGTATGTGTGAATGTTTGTTCGTAAGTACAAACGTTGCGGCTCAGTTTTCTCGGAAACGGCTGAAGCGAATTGGAACCCGCCATATGGGGGGTCAAACTAGCTAGCGGGTGGTCTCCGGATCAAAATTTAGATCGATATATGAGAAAGGCATGACTATTCTTTTAGGTGGATAAAATCACGTTTTTGTGTCTTCGAATTTGTGCATGTTACACTAGAGAATCATGAAAAATTAGATTGATCAATTTCACCCCAAAGTTGTTTTAAAATTTTCCAAAGTAATGTTTAACGAGATTTTACAAAAAAAAAATCAACGTTTTGTGACGTTAGCATTAGTGCTGATTTTAAAAATAATTGAGCATTAATTAAACAAAAAATCTCAGAAATCTTTCATTTTTTTCTGAAAACTGTGATCAATTTGCCCCGGGGTTTACGGTACCAGTATTGTGATCAAAATGGCTCACGCCGCTCAGTCAGCTCAGTCAGAGAAAAGACATACTGGCTGACAGAAATGGTTCACGTCAGGATGAGTATTTGTTAAAATATAACTGTTAAATTTCACACCGAAATGGGAAGCTGCCACGGTGTTTTTATGGCTAATACACGAGAATTCCGGCAAGTGATGCTTGAAGAATACGTTTAGGGTATACGTTTGAATGAAACAGGCTGTCGTTTGTCCCCTTATTATCAATTGCTTTTTCCTTCGGTAATCTGCGAAACAAAATGCAAATCATTCGGATTTTATTATTACTTATTGGAATGATCGAAAATTTTAGCAGCTTTTGATGATTAAAAAAGTTTATCTGGAAAAGTTGTGTTAGTGATACTTTTTAGGTGCACAACTTTTAGCAATATATATTCGACCTAATTGGGTTTGACTTATTTCTCTAGCATTGTTTTTCAAATTTTGTAATAAAACACGTTTCGATTGTCGCTTAAAATTTCGCAAAGCGCAGAACAAATTATATCTATATAGGGAATATCAACATTGATATGGCTCTATAGCCACATTGCATGACCGGCAGGCCGGGACGAATATAGGGCCTTTCGATTGAATATTTTGAAGGGCAACACACACGGGACAGAAGCATGATTTTCGAGTACTAGTTTCCGCATCAAATTTCTCCCTTAGCAAAAAAAAAAAGAGTATGCATTATCTATCCAACCGTATAGCCATTGTTGATTTAGGTCAGTTGTTTCCACTTTGGTTGTCAGAACCTTTTATATGAGTTGTGCAACGGAACACGATAGTTTTGGGTGGATTAACACGAGGACGATGGTTATGAATCACATACAACTGGACTTGAAGCGGTTGAAAAATACACCTACACACACAGGTTGAAGCGAAAAGCAAACACACACACACACACACATACACACGATGAGCAACAAAATTGGAGCACACACTCAACGGAAAACTTGTTTTTGTTTTGGGAAACAGCATGGTGTGAAGCATTTTATGAATTTGGAACCTGAAGAAACAATAAAACAAACAAAAAAAGTTGCAAGCAAAATGACGGTTCTTTTTTAAAAACAAACAAAAAGCGCGAAAGCAGATTATTATCGATTATAAAATGAATTATTATCTACTGCTACCATTACGACAACAAGAAAATTAACTATATTATGAATATTGTGAAGAATTTTAACTTATGTTGTCTTTTTCTCAAGTCTATTATAGCGATAAAGAAATAATAAATATAGTAATGAACAAAAAAAAAACGACAGATAGGAGGACAAATAATGAAAAAGAGAAAAAATACAAAAATATAAGAGAAAAAATATAGTAGGTATATGATAATGATAAAATGTTCCCAAATCGAAATGTTCAGTTTTTAGTCTCAGTACAACAAACTGTGAGTATCTTCGTTTGTAATCGAATGAGTAGGCTGCGAAATTAGGGCTAATGTTTTCACCTCCCAATTTAGCGCATTCGAAATGCTTGCAATATTTGCCTAGCAGGACAGAACAAGCGGCGTATTCCTTTCGATCTGACATTAATCCTGTTAATCTTGGTTCACCGGATACACACACAACAAAAACGTACACCACACGTATACACATACAATTCTTACTGATTTTGTGTCATTCCTAGAGCGGATTACCCTGTGCGGTGAAGGCAAAACAAAAGTTGAACTATTATTAGAAGACATTAAACGCCAGAAGAAGTAAAAAACTAATCAAAATCGTCATTTTTAATCACCATTCGCCATAATGGCGATCGAAATAGGCTACAACCGGCCCCCAACCCACCCACAAGCGTAGGTGTGTCGAGAGATATTTTTCCGTTTCTCTATCAATCTGCTACAGGGTGATCGGTTTCCACTCTGTTTCAGTTGAACAATAGTAGCGCGCTATACGTAAAACAAACATAGGAAAACGAATGCTGTTCGCCATTCAGCAAATAAGAAGAAAAAAAACGACAAATAGATGAAACATTCAATAAAAATATAATTAACTAGTTTTCCCTAACGCAATAGCAAACCAACAAACAGAAGAGACACCCGCACGAAGTTTTTTGATTTTTCGTCGCAATCCATCACAACAATAACAACAACTTGGGTTCGAGAGATTTAAAATGCTATTTTATGTTTTAAGGTAACTTATTTTTTATTTTTGTTTTCTATTTATAACTCTCCTAGGCGCTATCCTTCAACGTTTTCTCGCCTCCCGGCAATAAACGCGCGTGCCAGTGTCCAGCAATCTGTGTTTTGCCATCGATCACGGCATTTGATTTTGTTTTTCAGCGAGCATTACATTTTTTTATATTCATATTGGTTCGCTTATATCTCATTATCAAATTCAGCACTGGCAGCGGCTCGTCCTTTTTATTTTTGTTCTTGTTGAATTTCTCACGTGATAACTTCGTTTATTTTACATGTTTTATTTATGCTTTTTTGTTCCCGTAGTTATTATTACAAATTGGAGAAAATGCAACATCTCTGACCTACCTTTATCGATAACACATGAAAAAGCGATATAAAAAATAAGAAGAAAAATGAACATATTTTTAGGAAAAATGAAGTTTTTCGGTTTGATTTTTTATATAGGAATCTAAATTATTCAATGAGTTTATAAACGCTTTTCCTGAAAATAAAGAAGAATTAAAAAAAAACAAAGAAGATAGAGGAAAAAAATCATTAAGAACAAATGAATAAAATAAAGAAAAAAGAATGAAAACACACAAAAAAAAAAGGTTGATGCTAGACACAACAAACAAAAAAAAGGATAACGCTGTAGAGTTCGCGAATCAAATGATCAATCTTGATAAACGGTTTTATTCTTTGATTAAGATACTAGAGAAAGGCATAACAGACAAACAAAAAGAGAAAGAACAGAGAACAACTAGAGCACGGCATTGAGAAATAGTGATGTAGAATTCGGTGAAAAAATAGGTGATTTATATGAATTATCAACGGGGATGAATAATTTGAGGGGTATGATGTGGAATGTGTGTAAGCAGAATTCATTCGCGATGAGGAGAAGGTCTGCTGAATTGGTGAAACAGGCATCGACTTTCGGCCTGTTTCCCATTGAAATTTCTTTTTTGATATACCTCCACACTGCAATCAAATGCATTTGAAGAGTGGGGAAGAACGAAAAGGGCACCTTTGACGAAAATCACACATGAATTACTTATTACCACATTTTATTATCGTGTAAGAACAATTACAAGAAATAATACTACACTTAAAAGATTCGTGCAAACACTAGCAACCATGTGGGCAACAAGGAAATAACGTGAAATGATTTAAGCAGTAATAACCACCACAGAATCCCAAACAAGACCGAACCGAACGACACTGGAAAGAGGAAACCCATATTTAGCAGTTACAAGTAAGAGACAAAACATGCAGAAGTGGATAAAACTAGTGTTGTAATGGATTAAGGAATAAACAAGTCGACAGCTTAAACAAAAGGTGTTTTGATTATTTGATTCAGGTGTTACAATGTTAGTAGGAAATATACTAATAAATGTGATTACAAACAACAAAACCAATAAGTGTGTGAGCGTTTGTTTTATTTTTCTCTCCGAAACTCGTCTGTGCTGTTATCCATTAAATTGTCTATATTGTGCTATACCTAGTGAACCACCCAACAATCGCGAGTGTGAGTTAGAGGTTTGTTTGGTTGTTGGACAGTCCCCTTGGACCACAAGAGGCCTTGGTGAATGCTGGATTACCCTGAAAGCAGCAAATAGCTGCGCAGAAGAAGCAGTCAACGAATGATTTGACGACGAGTGCCAAGCGACTTGCTAAAACGATACCGACTGAAGTGCAGGCAGCGAACTCTCTTTCGGTAATAAAAACGTTGCAGATGCTCTTATGCTCTTTTGAAAAAAAAAACAGAAGATGTGAGGAGATAAACTTGTTCTATCGTTCTAGAGAATTGCGGAAGTTCTTTAAAAAACTAAATGCCTTGCACAAAGGTTTAGTGTCACGTGCCCAAAATGGTGGTGGGTTGGGGGTGGTGGCAGCCTTTAGAAGAACACCTGAACATCACACTGACAGGAAGCCAAGACTACACCCGCGTATAGAGGACTATTCCGATGCAGTGAACGTCGACGACGTACCACCTCCTACGATAGGTGAAGTAAAGGCTGCTATCAATCAGCAAAAGAACCTCATAGCACCACGAGCTCTTCAAGGGACAGTAGCCTCGCAAAGATGGTATTTGCATCGAAGTCGGTGGGGACATGAAGATAAGAAGCCCAGCGAGCGAGGTTGTTGGACCGGGTAGAGCAGGACATGGCGAGGAACTTTTCGGAATATCGAAAAGTCAATACCACGTGAAAATAGAGAATTAGTAGACCATTTTGCCATTTCAGTATCGTTGATTTATTTAAAAAAAAAAACAATTACACCCAGGTTTTTTTTTTACGCGGGGGATACGTACCACGTAAAAAAAACTGCGTTAATTGGAAAATCCGCATAAAAAACCGCGTTGATTCGAAACTCCGCGTAAAAACACCGCGTTAATTGGAAAATCCGCGTAAGAAAACCATGTCGCCAAAAGATAGATATCAAATGGGAATATCCTTACGTAAAACGGAAATAAAAAGTTGAGTGTTGCTCGCTTCCGGGAGCCCGTGGTTTTTTCCCGCAATTTTGTTGGTTACTGGTGGTTGTAGTTCGGGTTTCCTCACGAATGAGGTCATCTGCTGTTGCTAGAAGATTCCCTTGTGATTTGTACACTTTACTGCCTATGCACGTGCAGTACCACTGTTGGACCGTCCTGAGCTAAGAAGACAGGGAAAGACATTCACGAATCGCTGCCCGTAAAAACCTCGTCCCGTTGTCCTGGTGAGCTCCCCGTTGCCCAACACCTATAATTCACGTTAGAATCGTTATAGAGCGCGGCACTAATTTCCTTCATAAGCGCTAAGCTCACTAATTATCGTAATATGCTCTGAGGGAGTATAAGATAGAAATGTGAGCTAAGGGAGAGATGTGATATTGCACAGGTACCCGCGTAAAAAACCGCGTTGATTGGAAAATCCGCGTAAAAAAACCGCGTTAATTGGAAAATCCGCGGAAAAAAAACTTGTAAAACAAAACCGCGCAAAAAAAACCTGGGTGTAATGACTTTTGGTCCTGAACGTTTGTTTTACCATGTTTTGTTCATCGATAGACCCCTCGGTTTTGACAGTTGTTTGATCAACTTTCCGTGCGTGTTTTTACGCTGACGAAGCTTCCGGAAAATATATGGAAATCAAAGCTCAACAAAGGCTTGAAATCTGATTGTGCGTGACTTCCAGCGTAAGGAGTCTCAACGTAACATTGCTGGGAAGTATAGGGTAAGCCATGGTACGGTTCAGCTGGCCATTCAACTGACAATACGAAAACAACAAGTTTGCATCTAAATGTTCCACTCCCATCCTTCCGATAAATGCAATATGTTGGCCATGACATGATTTTTAATAGCAACAAGTTTAGAAATGTAGCTGAAGGCACATCGAATTCAATACACCTACAGCCTCGCGCAAACGAAGACGCAACATGTCACAACCTAGGTAGTGAAGGGGTTAGACATCAATTGAATATAGGCTACCCAAAATCAGAATCAATATGGCGTCATTTGTTTACCACCATATCATTTGCGAGGATTGAAATCGTTGAAATCACGGAAAAAAAATTTAAACAGTGAAAAAATTGACAGATGGTTTACGCTCTAATGGTGCTCATACACTGTTTGACCGAAGCCAAATATTTGACTCTTTTTGACAGATAAAATTTGGTCGACGTGTACTGATCAAATATATGCTACACAAAACACAACAAGCAAATATTCAATTTTTGGATGCCTCGAATACTTTTTTAGTCTGTTCTTCGAACCTGTCGGTACATGGTTAGGTTACCTTGAATATTTCAGTCGATTTATTCCATGTTCGGTGTTTGACATTGTTTAACACTGTTGAATATTTAATAGTGGCAAACAAAATAGTGTTTGTACAAATATCAAATCAAACTTTATCTGTCAAAATATATCAAATATTTGACCTCCGGGCAAACAGTGTACGGCCACCTTAAAAATTGAACATAATGTTAAGATGTCTCTAAAACGGAGGGAGACGTCATATATAAGGTGGGAGGTTCGTATATAATGTTATTAATGTTAGAATCATCATGATAAACACGGCGAATGGGATAGAAATTACGAACTGAAAATTGAATAAAATATATATATATATATATAGACGCCGAAAGTGCTGTGGACAAATATTATAATGCATTTTTATCGGTTTATGTATAATGTCGTTAATACTTGCATTATCAAAATAAACCCATATGTATTGTAATCATAACTTGCTGTGCTACTCATAACAACATTTATGGTCTTATTCCACCAATGATGACAAATGTGTAATTAACGAATGAAGCTTCGCCATAGAAACTGGACATTGAATAAAAAAAATTAAAATGTGGTAAGCTCATCAGTTGAAGCATTCTCATCGAAATCAATTGAATGATACAATAAATCTACGACTAGGTAATGTATGTACGCTTAAAAAACTACATAAAAATAGATTTCTGAATAAATAACATTTTTTTCATTTTAATTTTTTAAAATACCCTCTGTTGGTGTTGTATCTAGAATTCACAAGGTAATGAAACGTTAACATCAATTAGTTTCTAATAATCAACTTTTTAGCCGGGGAAATTAACACCAAACTATATTTTTTTAGTGTTATATATATTCCATTCTCAGATTTTCGTGTAAATTGGTAGTTTTGTTCCCTATCGCAATATATTATATTATTCCATTTTAGGGTGGTTCGAAAAATCTAGTTTTCCCCTCATTCCAAAAATAACTTTTTTCAAAAATTCATATCTTTAAACTATTAAACCGATTCAGATGATCGACATATCAAATTGGCCAGCTAGCTAGTCTTTCTTAAATAAATACAACACTTGCAAGAAAAAAATTATTTCTTTTTTTAATTATTGATCATATTTGTTTTTTTTATAATTCTCATTGTCCAAGGGAGCTATATTTTTTTTATGTGTTTTGCAAGAAAGGATTTTTTAGATAACATCCAAAAATGTATTCTTCATCGTTTTTAAATAATTATTTTTCAAATTTAACCGGAAAAAATATTTTTCTCCTTTTTTCCAAGTGTTCCGAATCCATATAAACTATAAAAAAACGGTTACAATTGTTAATCATGAAAACAAAATTTATTTTTTTCGCAATGGAAAAATATTGCCAAAAAATTCTAGCTCATTGGCTTTAATTTGATATATCGATTATCTCGGTTTAACTTATAACTCAAAAAAGAAAAAAAGAACACATCTCATTTTGAGTAAAAAATGTAAATGTGTAATGTGTAATAAAATCCTCAGTTTTCAAAAAAATTTATGGAAAATAATAGCGCCGTTGGTCCCGAGACCATGTAAACTATGAAAAATGGTTACAATTAATAATTACGAAAACAAAATTCAAATTTCTTGCAAGTTTGATATTTTCCCAAAAAAGACTAGCTAATTAACTTCAATTTGATGTGTCGATCATCTGATCGGCTTAGTGGTTCTTTTTTTTTTTTTTATCTTCGCTTATTTTTCGTCGGCCTATTTCCGCCACTTTTAGTGCCAATCACCGACATCAGGGAGGCGACTCCACCTGTTCCTACCTATCAGACTCAACAACTCATGAGCCGGGCCAACTTCTTTTACTTCCGCTCCGAAGGAAGACGTAACCAGAGATTTTTCGCCTCAGAAAATCCCAACGACGCCAGCTGGGATTGAACCCAGGCCGATCGGATTGTGAGGCTGTTACGCTAACCATACAACCACTGGCGCCGTCTTGCTTAGTGGTTCAAAAGTGATGAGTTTTTGATAAAAGCCATTTTTGGGAAAAGTGCAAAAAAATCGAATCACCAAAAAAAAAAAAATACAGGTTCAATGTTTTACCATATCGAAAACACGCTACCAATTTTCACGAAAATCTGAAAACCATTGTATCAGTTTGGCATGGAATGGCTGAATTAATACTGCAATAGTTCACAAATTTCAAAGTAAGCGTTTTTCTTGTTGTTTTTCATGTCTTTTAATGCGGCCATAATAATAATTAGGATTACTGCATTTGGATTGATGCTAGAAAATATGAGTATCATCAACTTCCTTCAATAGTGGATGTGATGTAATTCACTTTATATTTGTATATATATTTTTATATATTTTTAAACGAACACATTTGTCAAACAAACTGCAATACTAAAAACTTTTATACTGTGCCTTCATTTTTTTGAGTTTAACATTCAAAGACTAGCAAAGACCAACTAGCGAACCACCAATTAAAAAACACTCCAACTAAAAAAACGCCAATAAGCGAATGTGCACTGTAAAACTGTAAAAAAAAATATAAAAAATACACAATCGAAGACTCTTTTTGTCGTTTATGAGTTTGGTTCAGTTCAAGTTACTGGTTTTTTTTAGTCACTACTCACGCATGTGAAAATGCAAAAATGGCGTATCCAAGCAATAACAAAACAAACAACCCCCGCTCCATAAACCGTAATCCCCTTCTTATTGAAGTTATGATGTTGCTTCAACTGTTCTACAGTTATGCAAGCGCCTTGGTGCGGACTGAATCAAAACGGCTGTCAAAAAAGATCCAATTGAAATGTTTAAAAATGGTCCAACGATCAGGAGTGTTTGTTTTCTTATGATAATCACTTAACTTATAAAATGAACGAACTAAATTTTTTCGTCATTTGTTTAATCGACCATTGCATCTCTAAAACAGCATCTTATATTGCATGGTATCAAAACCTGACAGAATATCAGCAACCTACGAATAACATTTAGTTCACTCCATGATTTTATTGTGGGAGCAACATTCAACATTGACGAATTTCGATACGTACATACATAGAAAAAGTGAAATGTTTTGGGAAGATTTTGACGTAGAACTACGTCTTTCATTAAGGGTGTCAAATCAGAAAACAGGTCACGTTTTTATGAAATAAAGTTAACGTTAATAACTTTTTTTGCCGCGAACGGATTTTGGCGATTTACATACCAAACGAATTGGAAATTCCCTAAGATTTGTTTAATATGCTATACATTAGAATCCCCTGGTTTGTGAATGGTTAAAATTCATGAAAACTCTAAGCGTTTCCATTTTCCCATACATTTGTTCTGTTCATTTGTTTGCTTTCCCGAACAGAGCTATCAATAACGAGCAACTTATCGACGAACAACGAAGGGGAAATCGTAGGATTTGAAGTCTCCGTGAACAAAGGAAAAGTAGAAGAATGAAGGGGAATATTTGCCTAGAGTATAAACAGTGGATCTCGCTGAGGCAAACTTTCATTCGGCATCGGACTGTTGAGTAATCCAGTTCACTTTGATTTCGCTGCGCTTCGATCTAAGATTGGACCCCACCAGTGGTAATCCAACTTGGATATCGTCGTTTGCTTTTTCTGTTCGTTATTCGTTATTCGAATCGTGTGTTTTTCTTCCTCCTCCGACTTGCACTGTGATCACGCGTATTCTAGAGCTTGCCACTCAGAATGCATTCAAGGCGTGTTATTTGGCATAGAAATCTCAACTAAGTACTAATAAAAATGACGCAAGTAATACTACGTTGGGACGGCGAAGTTCCTCTAGGAACGTTAGTGCCATTGAAGAAGAAGAAGAAGAAGAAGAAGAAGTTTTTCTTCCCGCGTAATAAATTGGACGTTTCGTGTAGTGTGTGATAAGCAAGAAGAAGAGTAAGGCAGGCTCGAGCCCTGCAAAAAAAGAACGCATTGCCAGGGGCAATGAAATTTCGAGGCAAGCGTCATCTAATGATGCACGCGATGTTGGTGCAGTGAAAAGCGCTCGCACTGAACCGAGCCTTCGCGAGTGTGACACCGCATCGAACAACAGCGAAGTAGGCGATCTCGGCGAGTCGGTCGAAAATGTAAACGCCGTTACCCAGGCAGCAACCAAAATCAAGCTCCCCCCGCTAGGGATGAAGGCGGTCGCTCTTGACAAACTCATCAGCGAATTTGCATCGATGGTTGTTGCAGCAGAGTACAAGCTGTGTGGCATAATTCAGTCTTTTTCCAAGCAGTTAACATTGGCTTCTTTGGTTCCTTTGAGAATGCATCAAGGCATTAAACTGACGTTATGGCGAAGCAGGCGTTAAGGTTGTGCTCCAAAAAAATATTTGGGGAATACCAAGCACTGGAATGTTATAAGTTATTTAGGTTCGCGTGCCAGTCGCAAAACTGCCTTCAACTAGGATTGCATTTGCGCTAATATTGATCATAATGAAACATTGCTACTGTTTTCGAAGTTGTTGATATTAACAAAAAGAGTTTATTTCGCTTGATTAGTCATCAAAGTAAATTTCCTTCTGGAATTTTGTATGTGATTAGGTTTCGCTTGCTAGTAGCAAAACTTCCTCCACTAAGGGTTACAGCTGCGCTTCTCTCGAGCATGAGAAAGTAATGTAACTTTTTTTGAGGCCAGTAATATTAACAGAAGCTTTTTATTTAGAATAGCGCAAAATAATGAGAAGTGTTTATATTCCTAGTAGTTTCAACCCATCAATGTATGGCTCTGTATGCCTGCTATGGCAAACGTTTGTTTGACGCTTGGTTTATGTTGTACGAACGATGCCCAGAGGTGCGATTCCTTTGAGGCAATACTAAATAACATGTAGCATGATATTTGATACTTGCAAGTGTTGTCATTGTTGTTGTTTCCATGCGGTGCCAAAGATATTGATGTAATTATGAGATGTGGAATAATGGTGCTGGTGTAACATGTATATTATCGACTGTTGCCGAGTCTGTGTCAATTACGAAAAAGGCCACTGGAATAGCATTCGAGGTAAATTTTCAATGCATTGACATGAAATGAATTGCGACAGTGTATTGTTTTGCGAGGGCAAGAATGAATCATCAATCAATTATCGTCAACTGATTATTCTACTAAGCAGTTGTTTCGAAAATTTCACTGCATTATAGAATAATATCCGAAGGTATAAAAAAGCGACTTATATAAAATAACAGCGTAGTTCTACGTCAACAATGTGGTCGTATCTTGGACACAACCTCCTATAATTTTTTTTTCTAACGTCGGTGAAAACAGCTTCGCAAGTAAAGCTGACCGAATGAAATCCGCTTAATTATGATCCGCTAGTTCTGGTGATGAATATAACGGTAAAGCAATCTGCGCTTCGTGTTGATGATTGACGTTATCTTCTGAGTCAACTACCGGCTTAATTGTGGAGAAGGCATTACGATTTCTCACGAGGTTTTTTTTCGGTTAAAATTTAACGATGTATTTCTATTAAAATAATCCTGAAAATGTGTATGAAAGGTTTGATACACTTTTGGTTTTTAATAATTCAAACATCGTACTTAGTCCACAGGGAACCGGGAACTCGGGAACCCTTAGGGCTTACTATTCAAGGTTTCTAGTCTCGAGTTTTAGCCGTTGCCAATTTATTAACTCGTCGATTTGCGCACCCGTCGTTGCTATCGCGGTTGCTATAGTATCACTTCTTTTTCGCACCGCAGGTTGCGCACGTAACCTCTGTGGTTACGCCGGACGGCAAAGTGTTAATGAATGAATAAAAAAATAGGTCTAACGTCATGTGTATTGATATAAACTAAATATAAAAACTTTTGACGTAGGACTACGTCTTTCATTTCTATACCGGGTGTAAAATCAAAGTTTCGAAAACTAAAGCGTTACGCCGGAGAACGAGATTTTGAGCGTTAATAGCTCCTAAACAACTGAACGAAATGGTATGATAAACACTTCGTTCGAAAGATAAAATGTCTACGCGTTATATACTTGTTACTTTCTCATCCAAAAAACTGTTTCAATAGCCTTAAAATTGCTTTCAAAACAGGCTATTGAAATCACCAATCGGTATATAAAGCGAGCGCTGCTCGTAAACCCACTCAGTTATAATTGAACAGCGATTGGAGCATGTTGTCGCTGTTGTGGTGAAGCTAACTTCGTTTATCTTGAAAGCGCTGATGCACGGTATCACCAAGAGCCTGTTTGTGCACCTTAGGCCAGAAGGGAATCCATCAGGACGAGAGTGATGCCACGGTTCCGCTTGAAACAGCGCGGAACCCGACATTCTGGGTTTTTTTTCGGAATACGAGGCAGAACGTATGGTTTTAAGTGCCAATAAATATAGTTGTCTCCATTTTTCATTCGGAAATTGCTGCGTAATGTTGATTTGCACGATGATATACTCAATGCAAGTATTAGCTCAATCGAACTTCATTTACACAGACGTTAAAATTGAGTTTTTTTTTTCTGAAAAACCAAAAAATCGCCGGAAATCGGTATTTAAAAAAAATGTTTATGCCAAATGTCTTATAATTGCACGACACGTCGATATTTACCGTTATCTGAAAAAAAATTTAGTAAAACAAAATATATTTTTTTGACACCCGGATTTTTTTTAGATATCCGTAAATCTCGACGTGTCATGCAATTTTAAGACATTGGGCATCAAAAACAAAATTTGAAAACCCCGATTTCCGGAGATTTAACAGTTTTCAAAAATCTCAGATTTACGTCTGCGACACTAGTAAATTAAGTCCGATTGAGCCAATACTTTGCATTGGATATATTATCGTGCAAATTAACATTTCGCAGCAATTTATGAATGAAAAATTGAGTTAACCATTTTTATTGGCACCCAAAACCATACGTTTTGCATCGTATTCCAAAGAAACGACTAAGTCCCAAAATATCGATTTTTTTTCGAGATGACAGCAGATCTCGACGTTTCATGCAATTTTAAGACATTTGACATTATTTTTTTTCTCGAAAATCCCGATTTTCTTTACTTCCTTGGGAGATTTTTCGATTTTCAAAAAACTCGAACTTTGACCGTTTTGCACACACTCACCCTTAAGTCCGATTGATCTAAAATTTTGCATAGGGTGTTCTTTCGAGGTGGTGAACATTTTGTATGGGCTAACTTTTTGAAATTTTAGGGTCGATTTTTTCCCATACATTCATTGCCACCCTAGTGAACATCGCTTGTTTTCCGTCATCATAAGGGTTTCGTTGGTGCCTTTGACATTGTATCAATGCATCAAATTGAAGCTATGGCGAAGCAGGCGTTAAGGTTTTGCGTCACATAATTATTAGGGAATCATTAAGCTATTGCCTTCAACGAGGATGACATCAGGGTTAATTGGGATCGTAATGAAGCAATGCAACTTTTTTGGAGGTTATTAAGATAAACAGAAAGAGATTATTTCGTTTATTTAGTCACCAAGAAAATAAATTTCATTCTGCAATTTTCTATGTGATTTGGTTTCGCTTGTCAAATAGCAAAACTTTCTCCACTAAGGATAACAGCCGCGCTTATCTCAAGCATTAGAAACCAATGCATTTTTTCCGAGGTAATATTAACAGGAAGCGTTTCTTTCGAGAATAGTGCAAAATGGTGAGAAGTGTTTAAAATGAAAACCTAAACACAGAACATGCAGGAAAAAAATGAAAGATTTCGAAAAAAAGATTGATTTCAATTGATAGGAAATATTTCTACGCATCTATCACAATGAATAAAATGCTACTTTTCATAAAATAAACAATTGAACAACTGTGAAATTTTTAGCGTTATTTAAATACCCTACCTGCCACGTTTTGATTGGTCCGATTTGCGGTTTACCCAACAAAAACTTCTGAATCAATGTACCTGGGGGAATCCTCTTTGCAAATACATGCAAGTGCGGGAGGGGGGATTTTTGTTCCCACCGAAGTATGTTCCCTAACACAGTCATCAAAATCAAGGTGCCTTACATTACATGGCGTTTGTTCAAGTTCATTACTCACACAGCAAATATGTTGAATTCAATTAAATTCAAAAATTGTTTCATTCATAATTTAATCAATGCAAACAAATGATTACTAAAAACCAACGATAGTTTCACCTCAACCTAGCGGTTATATCATAGATATAACCCACCCATTTTTTTACTATAATACATAAAAATAGTATTGGGTTGGGGAATAAATTCGTAGCGTAGCTTTTATTTAAATATAAAACAATAATTATATCAATGAGTTAATCAATTATATAGTCGCAGCAGTTCATTTTTTCCGCCAAATCATGACTGGTTCGACGACCGTGACTTGAGACGTTCTTCATCGGATTCAGAAGGGGCGTGTCATCGACGTCAAAAGTCGCCATTTTTGAACTTTGCAAACCATTTCCGTGCTGTAGATCTTTTCCGTCATGAATGTCCCGGGTTGGTTCTGCAGCTTTTTGACCTCGAAGAAAAGCAAATAAAAGCAAGTATCGAAAATGTAGGTTTTTGCCTCCTGGGTGTTTCTAAGTTTCAAAACCAATAAAAAATTAAATAACTCAAAAATACAATTAACATAGTTTCGTAGAACAGAAAGTTCTATCGAACGAATACTTACCCTTTTCCAAGCAGCAAACAAATTGTCGTAAATAAAAGAAATATAAACACGCTATGAACCTATTCCCCAACCCAATAAAGCTCTCTAAACGCTCTACAATTTGTTCTTTGACATCTATTATTTTTCTTTTCAATTTCGCTGCAATATCTTTTTAACACTTGAAGGACCGGGAAGAAATATGTAAGACATACGCCTGGGACTGCACATTTTGACTTGTTGAAGTTGCTTGCTTTGCTTGCAAGTTTTTAAAAGGCTTTTAACTTTGCAGTTCATTCACCTCTATGTGTGAAGTTAGCGAATGAAAGTTCAGCGGATAAAATTTTTTGTTGCGTGCAAGTTTCTGATAACGTCTTGCTAGATTGATTGAATAATTAATTATTTCAGTTGGAATAAATTGATTGTTTATCAAGTAACAACCTTCAAAACCAAGCTCATTAGATAGAGAATTGAATCATTCATCATTCCACATAATTCATTTTTTTCTTGATCGTGACAGAGAAAAGTTATAGTTTCAACGTGAGCATGGGTCAATATAGGAAAATATACATAATTTTGAAAATCAAAAAAAGTTGTTCGAATAGAGCTATCGAAGTTATTCGATAGAGAAATATTTCACCTATCTTCCAGCCACAATTTGATTAATCGGAAAAGGGTCTGAGAAAAGTTATAGGCCAAGTTGTATGGGAAGGAGTCAACCGCGAGTAATCGGTTTTCTACCTTACTAACCATAGAATTAAGAAAATATAGTTTATATATAGTTATAAAAATATAGTCATGAATTCGGCTCCTTAAAACTTATGTAAAACTGAGCCTGTAAAAATAAACGAATTAATAAAAAATAAGTTGTATGGGTTAAATAAATTAATTTAAAGAAAATTGAAATAAGTTATTTGAAAGGACCCAAAACACATTTTCGAGATAGTACTCATTCGATAAAGAATATTTATTTATTTTATTTTTTTTTATTAAATCGTTTATTTTTACAGGCTCAGTTACATAAGTTTAAAGGAGCCAAACTCCTGACTGTATTGTTACAAGTATATATAATCATTTTTCCTTAATTCTAATGTTAATGGTGTAGAAAACCGATTACTCGCGGTCAACTCGAGTTTAGAAGGGTGACATATTTTCTTCAGGAAAAGGAAGGGATAAAAGGATATGTTGACAATGTTCACTCTCACATTCACACTCACATTCATTACACTGAATTCTTAAGCCTATCTTATATCTAATATGTTTTTACATTTCACCTTATTCTATTGTTAATAAGAAGGGAGTTGATTTCTCGCGAAGGAAAAGGAAAAGGAGAATATAAGGTTATAAGGACAATCAGACACGAAGATCGATAACTTTTAGGAAGACATATATTTGGGACATGTAATCAAGGTCTAAACCAGCCAACACATCTCTCACCGGCACATTGGGCTGCCTTCCTCTAGCCCGAAGAGAGTTTTCTAAATTCGATCTGGCAACAAGATACTCCTCGCACGACCAAACAACGTGTTCGACGTCGTGGTAACCTTGGCCGCAGGCACAGACATTGCTGTCGGCAAGATCAAAACGAAAGAGTAGCGCGTTTAACGAACAGTGATTGGACATGAGTCGGGAGAAGGTGTGAATAAAGTCCCGACTCAAGTCCAGACTTTTGAACCATGGTTTGAGGCTAACCTTAGGGATAATTGAGTGGAGCCACCGGCCCAATTCATCTTCGTTCCATTTGCGTTGCCAGTTAACGATGGTATTTTTACGAACTAAAGAATAAAATTCATTGAAGGCGATTTGACGCTGATAAATTTCGCCTTCAATTGCACCTACCTTTGCTAATGAGTCAGCCCTCTCATTACCCGGAATTGAGCAATGTGAAGGGACCCAGACAAAGGTAATGACATAACAGCGTCTGGTTAAAGCACTCAAAATTTCTCGTATTCTCTCAAGGAAGTACGGCGAGTGCTTTTCCGGCCTCACTGAACGGATAGCTTCGACAGAGCTAAGACTATCCGTTACAATGTAATAGTGTTCAACAGGTCGTGAGGCGACGCTGTCCAGCGCCCAGTGTATTGCTGCCAATTCAGCAATATACACTGAGCAAGGATTCTGAAGACTGTGGGAGGTGCTAAAAAATTCGTTGAACACTCCAAATCCTGTGGACTCATTCATAGAGGACCCATCAGTGAAGTACATATTATCACAATTGATACGCCCATACTTTGCATTGAAGATCGTAGGAACGATCCCCGATCGATGATAATCTGGAATTCCATGGATTTTCTCCTTCATGAACAGATAAAAAAATACAGAGGAATTGATGTAGTCAGGAAAACAAACACGGTTGGGAATATACAAAGAAGGATCAACCTGCATGGAGATGAATTCATGATATGAAGTCATGAATCCGGAATGAAAATTTAGCCCGATCAGCTGCTCAAAATTTCCGATCACCAATGGGTTCATAACCTTACACCGGATGAGGAACCGAAGAGATATTAAATTGAAGCGATCTTTTAGTGGGAGTACGCCTGCCAAAACCTCGAGGCTCATGGTATGCGTTGAGGGCATACATCCCAACGCAATACGGAGACAAAGATACTGAATTCGCTCGAGTTTAATGAGGTGTGTTTTGGCAGCTGATTGAAAACAGAAACTGCCATACTCCATCACTGAGAGAATAGTTGTTCGATACAACATAATAAGATCTTCGGGATGGGCTCCCCACCAGGTGCCGGTAATTGTACGGAGAAAGTTTATTCTTTGTTGACATTTTTTACTCAGATACCTAATATGGGCCCCCCAAGTACATTTGGAGTCGAACCAGACCCCATGATACTTGAATGACATAGCATGAAATATTTTTATTTATCTTCAGCCAAATTGGTCCGAAAAGGTTATGAGAAAAGTTATTGGCCAAAGCATTCACGAGTTGTACGGGGGAAAGGGTCTAGCTGGGCAAGGAAGTAAAAAATGAAAAAAAAGTAAAAATTTCTATTGTATGGAAACTTTGACATTTTTTCGAATCCATATCCATAGGATCTATGGTGAAAAACGTACCTTTCAATTTTGATCACGCCATTCTCATTAGCTTTGAGATAAAAAAATGAAAAAAATACTGAAAGTGCATCTTACTATGATATATCGAGAAATATAATCAAAAAATAAATTCCTAAAAAATTGAAGTACTAAAAAAATCTTGAGCTATTGATTTTTTTTTAGTATTTAGAGATTCAGTACTGCTAGAATTCGTATTTATAAAAATTTAAAAATACGAATTCGTAAAATTGAAGTGCTAAAAAAATCTTGAAATATTGATTTTTTTAGTATTTAGAGATTCAGTACTGCTATAATTCGTATTTAAATGTGTTCCCACGCCAGATAATAATAAGATAATTCTCTTATATGGTTCACTATAAGAGCTATAGTGAAAAATGAGTTTTTCTTTTTTTCCCCATTCTCAATAGGCTTGGAAATGAAAATTTGAGAAAATACTCAAAGTACATCTACTATGGTGTACCGCGACAAATTATAACAAAATTCTATACCCTGCGTAAAAAAAACCTGGGTGTATGGAATTTATTAGTTTTCACAACTGTTTTTTGATGATTATTTATTGAACTATTCATTATCAAATACGAATTCGAAATTTTTCGTTCATGCAATAATATCTCATTACTGAATGGTCCACAACAACGTTATAGAAAGCAAATGAAAGATAGTTGATAACGTTAATTGGATTTGCTATCTTCGAAAAAAACAGATAGAATCGATTCCTCATTTCTTCCCGATATTTTTATCCACTACATCTACATACATCGAATTACAAATTTCTCTGTAAAATATTCTGTGTGAATCCATGTAAATTATGCTTTAAAGAGATTTATGTCCCATCTTCATGCGTTGATATTGCACTATTTTCAAGCATTTCAAAAATCGCCTAATAATTTCGACTTTGCACTCTGTTCCTCCATTTTTTTTCAAGTGTGAAAAAGTTCTATTTCCATTTTCTATAAATTTATAAATTTCCCTCCTACAACTTGTATACATTTTGGCCCATACCTTTTCTCAGAATCTTTTCCGGCCAACGAAAATTCGGCTGAAGATGGATAAAAGTATTCTCTATCCAATGAGTATTATCTCAAAAATATGTTTTGGGTCTTTTCAAATAATTTTTTTCAATTTTCTTTAACATAATTAATTTCTCCCATACAACTTGGCTCATAACTTTTTTCAGACCCTTTTTCGATTAATAAAATTGCGGCTGGAAGATATGTAAAATAATATCGATAACTCTATTCGAACAACTTTTTTTGATTTTCAAAATTCTGTAAATTTTCCTATATTGACCCATGCTCACGTTTTAGTCTATAACTTTTCTCTGTCACGATCAAGAAAAAAATGAATTATGTGGAAAGATGAATGATTCAATTCTCTATCTAATGAGCTTGATTTTGAAGATTGTTACTTGACAAACAATCAATTTATTTCAATTGAAATAATTCATTATTCATTAATTCCAGCAAGACATTGAACAGAATCTTGCATGCAACAAAACATCCGCTAATTTCACACAAGTCCGTAAAAAACGGTAACGGTATTGAATTAAAGAGACTTTAAACTCAGAGAGTTCATTCGTCTCTTGCCCTTGAGGGCGGGAAATTTAACTGGAAAGAAAACTAAGAAAACTATTGCAAAATTCGTTATTCTCGCTCGACCCAGTCCTAGTAACCGCTATGGATGTATGTCGTAGCGCCGCACCCTACACGGCTCTGGGGCCAAAAACACAACCAAACAATTGGAGCAGGGAAAAAGCTCCTTTTAGTGTGCTTGAGGAGCTCGCTTCTAAAAGGGGCATAAAAAACCTGCTCATCTTTTGCTGAAATTAGAAGAGAAAACAAACGAAATTTTATCAGTATAGGTAAATTTAGTAATTAGACATTAGATCTGATCGAATAAACCTGTATCCTTTAGGAAATCGATGGTCCTTTTTTCCTCGACGGCGTCGTCCGATAGTGCTGTCCTTATGGTGTCTGCAACCTGAAACTTTATTCTTGAAGCATTAAATTTAGGGCATGTGATTAATATGTGTTCCACCGTGAGTCTTACATTGCACGACTCACATAGTGTTGGTTCCAATCTACGCATGATAAATTTGTGTGTTAAAAATGTATGCCCGATACGTAAACGTGTCAGACATACTTGAGTAGATCGGAGAATACTATCCTTCCAGGGAAGGTATTCTTGATCCTTCTTAAGAAGAGGTCGCGGGAGAAATACCAACTGTTCTCCCAGCTCAATCTGAGGGATTGCATGACCCATCTGATGGTGTCTGTTGCTGGGGAGGAGGTGGTCCATAGTTCGGAGAGCCTACCCTCCTTGGCGAGACGATCAGCCTGTTCATTACCATGGATTCCGCAGTGCCCTGGGACCCAGCAGAAAGTGATGTCCTTCCCTGTAATTTTTTCCTCAATGCTTTGTATTGTTTACTATCGTCACTTTGTAGCGCCCGTAATGCACTATAGGAATCCGAGAAGATCACCACTTTACTGTCGTTATCACAGAGTGATGTCGCGACAAGGAGAGCGGCAATTTCGGCGGAGTATACCGAACATATGGAAGGCAGTTGGAATTTTAGCTCCGTGTTATTGGCAAAAACTCCAAACCCTGTTAGGTTTCCATCAAAAGACCCATCTGTGAAGATTTTGTGGTGGGTGTGATACTTGTTATGAAGGTGGTTATTAAAACAGGCCGTAACAATGCTGCTGGCTTCCCCAGCCCTGACAGCATTGTTGATTGACCAGTCTATTTTTGACGGATGTGCATGCCATGGGCGTTGACCGACTCTGCTTAATGGGGCAATAGTCGGGAGGGTGACTTGGCTAATATTTTGTAGCCAAATGTTGGCTCTGGAGTAAATGGATAGAAGATCCGGGTATTTCTCGGACGTCCGGATGGCTTTAGTGGCTAGGATATTTGTGAGGAAGTGTTCGAAAGGAACTACGCCAGCCTCCACAAGCAGAGCGTTTATTGGGCTGGTCTGAAGGGCTCCTGATGCATATCTAATCACATTATGGTAGACCGGCTTTAAGTAATTCAAGTGAGCCCAAGAGGCACGGCTGAAAAGTTCGATGCCGTAACGAATTTTAGAGAAGATAATGCTTTTGCCTATGTTGCAGATGGTTTTACGAGAACTCAAGCGGCATCGGCCACCTAGAGCTTTCACCAGCCGCAGGCGGCACTTCATACTAGCTCTAGCATTTCTGAGGTGTTGTCCGAAGGATAGTTTACTGTCAACTAGCACTCCAAGAATTCGGGTTGAGCTGACTCTCTTAATAGGCCTGCCATTGATTAGACATGTTCTAAACCTTTTCCTATGACCTTTACATTTGCAGCAGTGCATTATATTAGACTTTTCTGCCGAAAACTTAAACCCGATGGAATTTGCCCAGTTACTAACAGCCGAGATTCCTTCCTGCAGTCTTCTGCGGGCCATTTCTGGGAAAGGATTTCTTGCCATCAGCAGTAGATCGTCTGCATAGGCCAGTACCTCGGTGTTTTTAGGGATAACCTCCAGAACCGACTGCATAGCAACGAGGAAGAGGGAAACTGATATAACCGAACCTTGTGGTACTCCGTTTTCTAGGCAACGGTGATCCGAAAGTACTCCTCCGAAGTAAACTTGAAAGCCTCGATTGGTGAGGAAACAGCGAAGAATGTTGAAGAGGGAGCCTTCAAAACCCCATCGGTGGAGTTGATCGATAATGTTATGGCGCCATGTGGTATCGTAGGCTTTGGCTAGATCGAGTGAAGCGATTTCGCTGTGTTGGCCCTTTTCGATAGTTTCTTGAAGGAAATGATCGAGTTGACTGAAGTAGGTGCCCGTACCTTTACCTCGGCGGAAGCCATGCTGTATTGGGTCTAATAGTTGGCATTCTTCAAGGGCCGTCCTAAGTCTTCGATTGATCATTCTTTCGAAGACTTTCCCTAAGCAGCTGAGGAGGGTTATGGGACGGAAGTTATTCGCGGCCCGTTTACTCTCCTTTACCTTTGGGATAGGTATTACCAAGCCCGTTTTCCATGCGTCAGGGAAATAGCTGTTAGCCCAACATTCGTTGTATATCTGAAGGAGTAGAATTTTTGCATGAAGAGGTAGATGCTTGATCATCGGATATTCGATTCCGTCTGGGCCAGCTGATTTGCTTTTGGATATTTTTATTGCCCATAACAACTCGTCCAAAGAGAACTTATCGTTGTATTTGTGGACCTGTTCCGAAGCAGGAGGAAAAACTTTAAGTTCCGCCTTCGCCTTAATAGCCTTGAATTCGTTGGTGTAGTTGGAGGTGGCTGAAATAGTGGCAAAGTGGTCGGCTAGGTGGTCGGCTATGATGCCTGGATCTTCGGTGAAGGTGCCATTAATCTCGAAGGAATAGCAGTTTGATGCTTTCTTGCCACTAAGTAAGTTGACCTTGTTCCAAAGTTCAGATGTCGAAGTATTAGGGTTGATGCAATCTAGAAATTCCATCCAACTGTTTTGCTTGGCTTCGGTTATTACCTTCCTGGCTAGAGCTCTAGCCGTTTGGAAGTTGGTTAGGGCAATCATTTTGCAAGCGCTTCCATCAGGAAGGCGTCGTAGGATACGGAGGGATTTTCTTCTCCTTTTGATGGCCTGTGCAACTGCATCGTTCCACCATGGTACCGCCTTTCGGCCGGGTTTCCCACTGGTACGGTGGATATTTTGCTCAGCCGCTAAAATAATGGCGTGAGTAAATTCTTCCACAGAGCAGCTTTCATATTCGGAAAGCAAGCTGTTGATTGTGGATTCGAAGCCTTCCATTTCCTGCGCAAACGAATGTTTGGGTTCCTAGACAGGGTTCGGATGTGGATGGGGAAATGATCGCTACCTCTGAGGTCACTATCAACGGTCCAGCTCAACCTGGGGGCGAGGTCCCAGAAAGCAATCGTGATGTCAATGGCCGATGATGATCCGCGATGGATATCTATCCTGGTATGACGGTGATCGTTAAGTATGATGAGGTTTAGTTTTTGGACGATTCCCAAAATTGTTTTACCTCTTTTGTCACATTTGTTTCCTCCCCATGAAGAGTGGGAGGCGTTAAAGTCACCCATCAGGACGAATGGGTGCGGTAACTGTTTGATGGCATCCGTAAGTTGAGTTTCAATGTCATTACTGTGCAATGGGGGAATATAAATGGAAGCAAGGGTTACCTGTAGAGGTCCCTTCAGTTGTATCGCACATATTTGTGATGATGATTTTATGGGGATGACGGTATGAGGAAGGTCACTCAGGACAGCGAGGCAGGCTCCAAAAAGCTCCAAAAAGCTCCAAAAAGGATGGCCCTTCCTTAAAATACCATGAAAATTTGCCGCTAAATGCCCGCTCTAAGAGCGATACATTGATTTTTTTAGCTTCTTGAAAAGCCAGTGCTAGTGGGAGATGTTGTTCCTCAGCTAACATTAGCTTAATTTCGTTCATGGAAGTGGATAGCCCACGCAAGTTCCATTGAATAGCAAGTTTTCGGTTGGGTGTTTGGTTACAGGACGAAGGGTTGCTGTTAATAGCTATAGGAGTGAATTTTAAAAAGGAGAAAAAGGTAAGTGGGCTGAGGTAAGTAAATAGGGGTTCGAAGATGGGAGAAGGGTATGAGATTAGGAATGGGTAGATTTGCCGGATTTGTTCTTCAGTCTAGGATCATTTTTGGAAACGTTGGCAATTGGTTTGTTGCCAAGTGGGGTGGGTTTGTTTGAATGGTTGGATTGGTTGGAGGTTTTAGTTTTGGATGCGGTGGTTGGTTGGAATGAAGTGAATGGTTGGGGGGAAGTGGATGGTTGGAGGGAAGTGGATGGTTTGGGTTCGTTGGATGGTTGGGTTGAGTTGTATTTTTGGTTCTTGGATTTCTTCCTATTGGATTCTTTTCCTCGAAAAATTTCCTCTTCTGATGATTTGAATTCATCTGAGGTTGACCTTTTGTTAGTATTCTTCCTCTTGTCGGATTCTGAATCTGACGAGGAGGCGCTGAGTTCCGATTCCTGTGGATTACTGGACGGGGTTGGAACTGCTTTTTCTGAAGAAATTGTCTTAGCCTGAGTGCAGTTGCATTTGCATTGAGAACAACCTGTATTTTGAATTTTGTCTAGTCTTTCTTGTAGCTTACTAGCAAAGGAAGGACCATTTTTGTTCTCAAAAATGGGTTTAACTTCCTTATATGACACACCTTGGTCAATTCGGACTCTGGTAATGTTATCCTCTGCGATCCACGCTGGGCACTTCCTACTGGTTGAGGCGTGATTTCCCTTGCAGTTCACACAAGAGGCAGGAGCATTGCAGATAAAATTTTTAATTTTGTCTTTATCATTACTATTTGTGTTAAGTTCAGGGTGGGCTACACCGCAGTTACGACAAAGTTGGATTTTTTTGGCGCACTTTTTGGAAGTGTGGCCGAAAGCGAAGCATCCGAAGCATTGCATCGGGTTTGGGTAGAAGTTTCTGGTTGAAGCACGGAGGAATCCGAAGTTAATTGCTTTAGGGATAACTGTTCCGTTAATGGTGAGGATCATGGTTGAAGTAGGAACTCTTTCCTTCAAGACTGGGTCAAATCTTAAAATTTTCTTAACACCGATCACATTTTGGTCGGCTAGTTCAGATAGGAGGACATCTTCGTTTAAAAACATAACGTCATGACAGGACACAACGCATTTGCGTTGGTTCAAGGTGGGATGGTATAAAATTTCAATGGGTGTTTCGTCGATCAGCGACTTTGTACCCAGAAGCAATTGAACGAGTTTTTCATCTCGTAGATGTAGCGCATATTGAAGGCGATTTTTATCGTCGCGTTGAGGTTTCGCGTCTTTAAATTCCTTACCGATCACTCCTTGGATCGATTTGGAAACGGTAAAAGGATTCGATGGAAGAAGATTACCTTCAGTGGCTCTCAACAGTAATATTTGTAAGTTGCCACCAAAAGGGTCAGCCCATCTGGGCAAGGTACGAGTGGTGGTAACACCATTATAAATGTTGGTTGGCCTTCCGGCGCCGGAGCTGCTGGAAGCCATGATCGGGGCCTGGCTATATCGAAATACAGCCAGGCGCGGAAAAATATTCACACACCGAGGTAGAATATACGACGTGCGACGGGGGACGAAAACGACGGAGGACAGTAACGGCGGGGGACAATGCCAACGCAGTTACAAGAACAAACACCGAAATCACTTGGCGGAGAAACACTTGCGGATAAATTCACTGGCTGAAAAACACTTGCTTAAAACCTATCACTAAATAAATGTCACTTGATAAATAGAAATCACTTATGGAAATTTTTGGGATAAGTTCAAGAAAATATTTAACCTATGCCCTCTGGGCGTCCTGTTCTTTTCTAACTCCTGATAATCCTGTTCAGTCGATCACATCGAAGTCATGGAGCGCGTGGGACTGAACGGGCTCGTAAAGTAGCGCAACCAACAGATTGAAAAAACACAACTGGTAGTGCCGCGCCGATTCTAGAACCTCCGAGCTTCAGCTTCAGACCTGCTCGATCTGAAGACGAGACACAGGATAAGCTTCAGCGATGAAAAACAGACAACGTTGAACTGTTATGGCGGAAGGACTGCACCCTTTATGAACGTGACGTCGGATTGCAATTTATGTTAGAACAGCTATTGTTGCTCCATCAGAAATTTCGAAGCAGCTGCTTGGAGCCCTGAAGGAAAGGATAGACATTTTGTATAGGCAGATTTGTTCGTGTATATGAACAATCATTCTGCTGGTGGTCGTGACTAGGATTGGGCGACCTTGGATCGATTTATAGAAGATCGTTCTTTTTCATTTCGATTTTTTGGATCGATTCTTTGTATTCGAAAAAATCGCGAAAATCGATCTTTTTCTTTCGATTTTCTCGATCTCAGAAAAACTTTTTGTAGATTTGTTTTTCAGTGTAGCACGGACGGAATTCATGGGATGTTTGCTAGCTGAGTTCTGAACAAATACCAGTTGTTGAATTTCTAGTGATAATATTCAATAAATTTATTTAATTAATTCCATGACGTTTCAAGATGAATGCCCTGGAAAATGCAATTTTTCTGAGCTTTAAATTTTTTGTTACCTTCATAATGAGTAACAAAATTAAATGTCTTTGATGTTTGAATAAAAATATAAAATTTGTATTTCCTGTTTAAAGAAAAGACGGCTCTCATATAGAATATATAAAGAAATTGTAAAAAATACGTTTGGTTTTTCAAAGATCGATTCTTTGGTACCGATTTAATCAGTGGATCGATCCCTACGCCGTTTAGAAAATCGTTTCGTCTAGATCGATCTTTTTCTAAAGAGCGCCCATTCCCAGTCGTGACATAATTAATGATGACTTAGGCGTCTTCTATCAAAAGTCACGGAATACAATGATCAAGAAGGCATTTGAAATCGTTCGTGACTTCAGACTTCAATAGCTGGACAACAAGAGGGAAAAATCCATTGGACGATGCAGAACCTGCAGAATAGATGAGCATCAAGAGAAAACTTGAACGATAATGGCAGCAATCAAAGGTATTAACAGAGGGCATAAGGAGACAAATACATGACAATGGTATTCGATGCTTTTACGATGCTGTACGCCCAACATCATTGAACTATGAAAATGCGTTTTTCTCTCCTGGAAATTTCGTTCATGAGATCCGATTAAGATCAGAAAACGATAAAATTAACATTATTTCTGTCCCTAAGTAGTAGCAAAATAGCTACTAAGTAGCAAAAACTTGAAAATTTTTTTTTTGTAAACTAATTATTATCAATAAAAGTCGTTTCTTCAAGAAAATGGTTTATTTCAAATAATTTTTTCACCTGTAATTCACCGGTTTTACCGGTAAAGAAATTTTCATTACCGAATAACCGGTTATTGAAATTTTGGCACGGTAATGCAATCCGACCGACAATACCGACAATTACTCACCAAATATTTAGAGTTTTCGAATGACCTGAACCCCATATTTTCTCATCGATCCACGTGTATGTTTTTAAAATTGAACATCATCTCTCTCGTATCATGTCATCTGTACATTTATCTCATAGGTACAGTATCGTTACATGAATGATTTATTCGTGATTTCGTTGAAGTAGATTGAGTACATTTTTCATTTCAGGTTGTTCTTTTATTTAGGAAGCTGTAACATGAATTGTTTTAATTTGTGAATTCATAAATATTTGAATTTCTACTGATTATATTTATTTTTGTTTCTACGATGTTCACTATCATTGTCCTATTTTTTTTCTCTTCTTATCAGCTTTGTGAGACTTTATCGCTTAGGCTAGAAATATATTATATTAGTTTTAGATAATATCACTTTTGCTCGACATTCGTTAAGAGCAGCATCAATATGAATAAGGTTTGTGAGTTGTGGTTAGGCTGGAGAGATGACCGGAGGAAGCGTTCCCCCCGCTAGTGGAGGTACTTCATTTTGGTCCATCCCATTTGGTTGGCGAGTACTTCACGGTAGCTGTTGCGGTAACCGTAGCCTCCATACAAAGTGAGTCCTGCGATTTTTTTGTGCGGAAGGTGTTTAGTTGTTCGACACAGAAGAGTTCAATTCGATAAAATCGTTAATTCGGCGGTTTCATGCAATTGTGCGTTAGTGGAGAGCTGTTTATGGATCTTTATGTTGTTGTCATGCAATCAAGTATGTCGTTAAGAGGGTATTATCGATACTATGAGACTTTATGTAGTTACCAATATGATACTAACCTTCCGTGATGATACACTATTCTACAAACTACAGAAGAGGATGCATAGAAGTCGAAAAGACGTTGTACTAACATAGTTTCTAGTTGAAACGGATCAGACAAATACAGCCAGCTCTCGTGCGACGGAGGAACATCAAACTTCGTATAGTCAATTTTAATTTTGAAAGGAACCATGTCCGAAAGACATTCGAAAGATTGTGGGTGTCCCATTTCTAAACGATCTAAACTTTTCAGAAGCTTTAAATATGGTGTCGATAAAGCTACTAAGGGATAATGACAAATATAAAGTGATAATTTTCAAATGTCGATTGGTTGGTAGACTTCCTTGAACATGCGGATTTTTTTTCAAAATTATATAAAAACATGCACTAGTTAATATGTATATTTACAGACGCTTTTGTTTTCATAAGTTATTTATGTTAAAATGTAATTTACCTTCGTGAGATATTCAAAATTTCAACAAACACAACCGATTGATAGATGTTTCACATTTTTGTGCGAAAACGACAACGCAGACGGCAGCAAGAATTTTCCTGGTATTATCCGAGTTTTATTTAATATCGAAAGGTTGAGCAACTGACTGATCGGAATTTCTTTCTACACACGCAATCGCAAACACACCCACTACACTTTCTCGTTTGATCACGCATTCGGGAGGAACTGCTTTGGTGGAACCGTCTTCTTCAGTCCGTTTTTGAACTCGGAAAAGGACATCCGGTGCTCGAGGGAGTTCCGTATACTGCTGGGCCGGGTGTCTGGGCTGATTTCCTTCAGTACATCGTCGAAGAGAAGTTTTTGCTTTTTCTTCGTGGTATCGAATGGTTTTATCGGATCCCGAGAGCTCTTCTTGGAATGATTGCTCTCAGTGACAGTATCGGTGTTAGCGGATTCATCATGTTCTGAGGGAATGATCGCACTGGGAATGGGAGACGAAGCAGTCGAAAGTTGCCGGTCGACAGGGAACGCGGGTAGAGTTTTGGGTCGAATTTTGGCCGTTGGACCCCGCAGCAGTATCTCCTCTAGCTTGGATTTGAACTCCGCACGTGGTGGTGGTGTTTCGCTTGCATCTATACTCTTGGTCTCAGCGGGTTCGGTATTTGATGGCGGATTTAGTTTGTTCAGACTCACCTCGTGGTAACCGGACACATTTGGAGTCGTCGGGCGTGAAAGAATACTGGCTCGTTGGGACTTATCTTTTCCCAATGTGTTGTAGAGCACAGGGTCGAACTTTGGTGGTTCAGGAACTAGACTAGGTGGCCCAGAAGATGTATATCTAAAGGCAGGCTCATTTGTAGGGGAAGTGATATGCTCCAGGGCGCTGGATGCTCTAACAGTGTTGAACAGAGCCTCGTCGAATCTAGGTGCTGGCGGTACAACTCGCCGAGGAGAACCATTATCAGTATCACTTTCATGGTTCGATGAATTTTCTAAATATAGCACAAAATTCGGCTCGCTGATACTTTTTTGTAGCTTTGGACTCACGCTGTTGGCATCGTCAGAGTTTTTCGGGGCTTTTTTCTTGTATTTTTGGGGGTTTTCAAGTAGTGTACTCAACCTGGACATAAATTGTTTTTGCTTTTGACTATCCAACCGATTGTAGTGCATATCTTCATCGTCAGGACCCACGTTGTTGTTTTCGTCTTTTCCCAGTACAAATGCTGCCCGAGAGGGTATTGGTGGGGGCTCTTCATCTCCTAGATTTTCTTCTGAGCCTTCCCTTGCGTTCACTTCGTTTGGCATCTGCTGTTCCGAATGAACATCGCCGCAAAACTCGATAATCGGCATAGAAATTTCGTTCTCCCGGTGGATGTCTGCCACGACTGACTGCTCGTGAAATACCGGACTGGCCAGAGACTCATCGTCTAGCGATGGGAACGTGCTTTGCATAGTGCATTCTTCATCATTAAGAATGTCGTCCAGTAGGGCAATCGCTTTACTTGTCTCCTCGTTCGATCGTTCCGATTCCTTTTCGTTTACGTCTTCCACGAAATAAGCCTTCCCGTTCGGTTCGATCTTCTCAGTAACCAGATCTGAGAGTTCGGAAACTGCTACAATTTCATCCACACTATTCTTCGGCGAAGGAGTTCTCGACCTGGCCCTAGTTTGAACGGTATCGTCTTCTTTGCAATCTTTTTCTTCCCCACATTCCGCGATCGGAATAAGCTTCAACTGCTTCTCATTCCCTCCGTTGAGAACGTTGTTCAGATTTTTCGAGTAGAACCCATTGGAAATGACCTGCGGCGGTTCTTCACTGTGTTCGAATCCACAATTCTCGATCCCTTCCGAGCTGCTGGAGTCCTCGTTTGTACACGACTGTACGCTAAGCGTTTGCTTGCTTTCGCTTTTCATATTTCTACTACCGAAACAGACACATGCTAAATACAGTGGAAAACCTGGATGATGCGGGGATCAAGGAAAGATACGGATTAGTCTACACCGGAGCATGCAGCATGCACTTGAGGTCTACAGTTTTGACGTAGGACTAGGTTTTTCATTTCTATACTGGGGTGTAAGTTGAAGGTTCCGAAAACGAGAGCATTACGCCTGAACAACAATATTTTGAGCGTTAAATCTCCTAACCAACTGAACGAAATGGAATGATAACCACTTTAAACGAAAGATAAAATGTCTTCGCGTTATATGATCGTTACTCATTGGTTCAAAAAATTGTTTTATTAGCTTAAAATTGCTTTGAAAACCGACTGTTGAAATCACACAAATTTGTATATAAGCTGGCGGCCGCTCGGAAATCCATTAAGTTGTAATTGCGATGTGACATGAGTATGGTCTTGCTTACACACCTATAGTGGTAGGCATAAACAGCCCATCTTGCATATTTGAAAACTTTTTTCAATTTTTGACTATTTCATCAAAAACTACTACTGTAATTTCATAGAATTGTATATTAACCATTACTCTTTCAAGTACAGGCAAATCTTTTTTGTGCGATCTTTTTTTCTCCGATTTTTTGGGCATTTTTTTGTGGGATTTTTTATACTTGTGCGATTTTTTTATGTGCGGTATGTGAATAGGAGCATATTTGACGAAGTTATCGTCCATTTAGCTTTTTTCCGCAACTGCGGAAAGAGCATATTTGCGTCTAAGTTATCCACTTCTCAAATCATAGTCATACTTCTATCAAATGCACTATGTTGCGCATGACATGATTTCCAATAGCGTCAAGTTTTGATATGCAACTAAAAGCACAAAACAGCCACGCGCAACCGAAAAGGCAAACTGTCCCATTTCACAGCAGGAGAAAAAAAAGAAAATCTAACGGTAAACGGTGTTGATTTGAGTTATCTATCCACCGCACAAAAAAAGTTTTTTTTTTCAAACTGTGTAGCGAACACGATTTTTCAAAGCTAATGGTGCCATTTTTAATAGATTGTGTTTACTTCCTTACATGAATTCTTTAAAGTGTGCAAATATGCGATAACAAAAATAAAAGCCCACCCTAAAAAATAATATTTAAATCATTCAAAACCTTTGAGTAACCCCTCGTTTCCACATGTTTTGACAGCTACAGCTGTGCGATATTCGCAACATTTCAGTGATTCAGACAGAAACAAAGTGTTGTTGTCTACACAAAGAGTGTTCAACAAAATCAAAATGGGTTGAAAGAAAACCAGCATGCAAGTCCGAAATCTCGTTGTTCAGGATCATTTGCAGCAGATTTCACAGCCGAAGTTTGCAGAGAAATTCGGAATGAGCCGGGGAGCAGTCCGTGAAAATGTACACAAGCGCAAAGCTTACGATTCGTTTGCTGACAGATCCGAAGAGACTGTCGTGGGAAGACCGATATTCGGACGGATCAACGAATCATCCGGGAAGTGAAGAAATTTCTAAAAGTATCAGTCAAAGTTATTCAGAAATCCCTTCGTTGACGGTATCGTCGGCTGAGCATGGACTCAAGAGCAGATTCACAAAACAACATCCGTTTATCAGCAAGAAAGATAAACTGAAACGATTGGAATCTGCCCGGAAAATGTAAACAACCTTGAAGACTTTTCGAAACAAGTAATTTGAACTGACGAATCGAAATTTGAGCTTTTCAACAAGGAGTGGCGCGAAAGAGTGTGGCGGAAGGATGATGAAGGATTGCAGGAACGTCATTTGCAGGCTAAGGTTTGCATTAAATGGACAAAAATTGCCGATTTTCTATGGATTTACCTACAGACGCATTGACGAAACTACCCATGCAGCATCAATCATAGTAACCCATGAGTCAGCAGAAAAAAATGACAGCTTTATAAGTCGAACTCTAACCGTGATGGCGAAAACAGTGAAGCTACTCCGTTCAGAAGTGTGCGGGTTCAATGAATGCTATCTCGCCGCGTCGAAAACGAACATCGTGCGACACTTTGTGGACGCCGGATACGCCCGTTCCGGCATCTACAACATCTTGGAACTATCGAAAGCAAGCCCGGTTCCGGACGCCCGATGACGCTGAGCGACAAGAAGCTCCAAAGGATGCTGAAGAGGAATCGAGGGAAAAGTGGCTACATCGCTGCGTGCATCCACCTCCCGGCCAAACAGTGAAAAAAGTATCTGGCGGACATGGACGTACATGTCAAGAAGTGGAAGTCTCGTCCACTGGTCCCGGAGCTGCAGGCAATGACAATGAGATGGTCAAGTCGATTTTCCCGGCGAATCGCGACGTGGCGGTGGTGATGGACGATGCGACCTATCTCACCCTGGATGACAACGACTGACAGGGCACTTCGTATTTTACTTCCCCCACGAAGGAAGTGAGCTCCGAAGTGAAGTTTATTTCACACACTAAATTTTTTCAAGAAGGTGCTGCTATGGCTGACAATCAACGAGAAGGCGATTTCAAAGTCGCACTTCTTTAGCTCCAGACTGGCCGTGAACGGGGAAATTTATAGAACGAAGTACCTGCCGGAAGTTGCGTCGTTAATCACGAAATACCATAAGGGCAAAGACGCGGTTTTCTGGCCAGATCTGGCGTCGGCCCACTACTTGAAGCGATCGTTAGAGGAGATGTAGCGGCTGAATATCGATGTGGTACCCAAGTCGGTGAATCCGCCCTGCGTCCCATTGAAAATTGCTGGGCAAACCTGAAGCGTAAGATCTACTCCAACAGTTTTGTCGCGAAAACTGAGTAGGAATAAAACGAAGAAAGAACTCAAAAACCCTACACCTACACGCATGTTTTCGTGGCGAATGGCGAATGTTCCGGTTAACGGTCGGAAGGCCGCTCGCAAGGGCGTATTTTTTGCGAGTAAGCTAATATAATTACCTTCCATGGGAATTTCATTAAACTAAATTATCTGTATTAGTTTTTTTATCATCATTCGAAAAAAGTCAATTTTTTTATTACAAACGGTACTAGTATCAAAAACATTTTGTTTTGTATTTTTTTCAATCCAGTGGGATCAACCTAAAATTACATCTTTCGGCAATTTATTGGGAGTGCAAGGAATCTTTACAAAGACAATTCATTCCCGCTCGACGCTCTCCGGGAAGCGATGTTTACTCAAAAATTTCTCAAACGGAAAGTGTGTGTTGTGAGCAGGGATGCCAGGTTTGAAGACATGATCTACCGTGACATTGCCGATATTGTCCAGCTTCACAAAGATACAGTCGCTAGTTTGAGACTATCAGCTCTAAAAATTCCGAAACAGATTGAAAGCGAGTTTCCCATTCAACTGACATCACAATCCGTATGAAATCGCCTTCATAAGAAAGGTCTTAAGGGCAGAGTAACACATAAGAAGCCATGGTTGTCCGCAAGAAATATAAAAAAAAAAGTTAAGTGGGTCACATTTCATAGACCAGTGATGATTGGAAAAAGGTGATTTGATCAGACGAGACCAAAGTAATGATTGGTATCTCAAGAAATTGGCTGCGAACTGGTCAAGAAAAAGGAGTGCTTGCGGCCTGCCGTCAAGTACGGCTGTGGTAAGTTTTTGTTTTTCAACCAACTGCTTTACTTTTTTTTTCGGCAAGTAGAGTCAACTCGAGTTCATCGATGGAATCACGACCAAGGAGTTTTATTTGAACATTTTGAAGCGAAAACTACCAGCGTCTGCATAAAAGCTAAAGTTGTGGCGCAGATTTACAAGACGGAGATCCGGAGCACACCTCAAAGCTAATTTCGCAGTGGTTCAAGGTAAAGCGAATCAAGGTTGTGGAGTGGCCAGCACAGTCTCACGACCTTAATCCAATCGAGCTTCTCTGGTCAATTTTGAAAATTAGGCTCCAGGAGCAAAAACCAACAAGCATCCAGCAATTGCGGCAGGTAATCTCAACAAAATCACCCCGGAAACAACTGCTAAGTTTGTTGAGTCGATACCACGATGATGCCGAGTAGTTATTGAAGCCAAAGGTGGTCACACGAAGTACTTAAATTATGTGAACCAGAGGGATGGGTATACTTTTTTGCGCTATTTTATAACTTTTTTTAACACTATGTCTCAAATGCAAGCGAATTTGGTTAAAATAAAAACTCGCATGAGTTAGCTTTGTTCTCACGTAAATAGTAATCAAAAATTAACCGTGTTTCAACTTTCTGCTGGGTTTTTTGGAAGAAATCTAGTTTTTCACTGGGGGTGGATAATTTTTTTTGCGTGCTGTAACCTGTAACATTTTATTTTTGGAATGAAGTGATAATAATGTCACTTCGTTCAGTCGACGAAGAGGTGTTAAGGTTCAAAACTTTGTGTCTCCAACGTGACGCTCTCGTTTTCGAAACTATCCCCCCAAGTATTCATTCATCCATTCATTGAGAATTGATTCAGATGCAACTTCGAACAAATGATCACTAAACCTACAGTAGTCCTACGTCAACCTTGCGGTCATACCACAGATATAACCCACTTCCAGTTTTAGTATTGTTTAGTATTACTACTATTTTGGAATTTTAAAGAAAAAAATGACTCACCGATTGCCATCCAGATGCCAAAGCGGATCCATGTGTACACATCCAGCATCAGCATCAGATAGATGTTGACGAAAATACTGATGGCAGGCACCAGCGGCACCCAGGGAACCTTGAACGGTGCGTCCGCCGTTTCACGAGGCTGAATCGACATCAGCAGTAGCGATAGCAGAAGCAGAGCCAGCAAGGATCCACCCAGCGCCAGGGCCCAGGGTTCCAGGTCATACAATGCCTGCTTGGCGTAGTAGATTGTCAGGGAAAGAGTCAACGCGAGGAGACCTAAGTGCAGAACATAAGCATCATTACGGTGAAATTTCTCCTGCCATCGGATACTTACAATACAGCGTCACAAGAGTTCCCACTACGCCAGTGGAAATAGGAGAAGGTATCCTCACACAGGACACGTTGAACAACTGCTTCATGAAAGCCGAGCCGGTCATTCGATTCCCCGACTTCAGCAGATTGGAGGATTCATACACTTGTTTACTCGTGGATGGTATTGAGTTGTGTATGGATTCTTCCGAAAACCTGAGGTACAAAAATTCCACCCATAAATAGCTGCTATCATTACCGTTGATCGCTGGCATTACCTTAGAATGAGAATTGAGATCGCCACCACCGTGTAGGCCATCAGTGTGCCAATCGACAGCATATTGACCAGAGCTTTCAGATCAAAAATCCCAGCCATCGTCCCAGTTAACAAAGCGGCGCATAGCGTTCCGAAAACCGGTGTCTTAAACCGAGGGCTGACTTCCCCGAGGGCATGAAAAATTAACCCATCCTGGGCCATCGCGTAGATAATTCGTGGCTGGGGAAACATCGCGCCAAACAAGCTGGCCACCAGTCCGATAATCCCCCCGATAGCAACCGTCCATTTGGCGAACGACCATCCGATTTCGTTGAAAACAAATGGCAGCGGAGCGTTGACGTCCTGTTTGTAGTAGGGCCACATCAGCGTCAGCACTGTTGACACTCCGAAATACGCCAGAAAAATTATACACAGCGAGAACAGGATCGCCCTCGGGATTGCCTTCCGCGGATTTCGCACCTCCTCGCCGGTGGTGGCAATACAGTCGAAACCAACAAACCCGAAGAAGCACGTGGCTGCCCCTCGGAGTGTTCCTTCGAATCCGAACGGAAAGAAACCTCCCTCTCCCACGTTGTATATCGTGGATACGTTGGCCGGATCTATGCTCCAGTTAGAAATGTCGGCGTTTATCGCTCCGGCGACAATCACAAACAGAACGATTCCGATGTTCAGTACCGTGAAGAAGTTGTTGACCATTGTCGATTTCTTCAGACCGAATGCGAGTGCGACTGGAAGGCAAACAAAAATCAAAATTATTCCGTTCAAGCACTTATTTTTAATAAGCGTTTTCAGTACTTCCAAGCAAAATCGCCATCGAGAAGGCGAAGAAATCGAAATAGCTCGACATGAAGTCCCATTCCATCGGAGCGATCTCCCGGAAGTGTATCTTCAGCGTGTCGTTTGCGAGGGTGTCTATGTACAAGCTTAGCCCGCGGGACACGCTGGCCGATCCGATGATGTACTCGAGCATCAGATTCCAGCCGATGATGAAGGCCATGAACTCACCGATGCACACGTAGCTGTAGACGTAGGCTGAACCCGACTTCGGCACGCGGGCTCCGAATTCCGCGTAACAGAGGCCTTGTTTTTGGGATAAGAGATGAGAGGAGATTACAGTATTGAATCTATTCGTATTGATGAAATAGGACGATGTTTGTACACACGTTTTGTTCAACTAATTTAGGATAATTTATTTAAAGGAAGGAAAGGAAAGAACTTCCTGGACTTCATACGGGTAGAAGTAAAATATTTGATTCGTGGAAAACCAAGATATATCAATGTGATTGTTTTTGCTCTATATTTTTTGAAATGACAGGTTAATCTAATTAGAAATTGTTCGCAATACAAGAACAAACCCCCAATATTCCGATCCGCGACTTGTTGGCTACTTGTAATTTCGATTCTATTTCTTTAATCCATGTTTAATTTCTTTAATTTATGTTTTCCAAAGATTTTGTGTTTCATTTGGTTTCTAAAACATTCCTTTAGGACCTTTCCATGCAGAGATATTTATGTTTGAATGATTAATTACTTCTTCATTTTTGATGACAATAATTCAATAAATAATGATTGCACCGCAAATCAGAAAGCAGTTTTGAAAACTCCAATAAATTCTTTGCAAGGTTAATTTATTGCTTTGGCGAAAAAAAAGTTATTCAAATTTTTCGCATCGATTCAAAAAAGTGCCAGCCTAGTGAATCCCCAGCACCTGTGAACGTTTCTTATTGATACGTTCAGTCGTTTTTGACGTAGAACTACATCTTTCATTAAGGGTGCCAAATCAGAAAACAGGTTACGTTTTTATGAAATAAAGTTAATGTTAATTACTATTTTTGGCGATTTACATACCAAACGAATTGGAAATTCCCTAAGATTTGTTTGATATGCTATACCTTATAATCCCATAGTCTGTATATGGTTTAAATTGAAGAAAATTGGAAGCATTCCCATTTCCTCATACATTTGTTCTGTCCATTTGTGTGCTTTCCCGAACAGAGCTGTCAATAGCGAGCAACGAAGAGAAAATCATAGATGTAAAGTCTCCGGGAACGAAGGAAAAGAAGAAGAATGTAGGGGAATATTTGCCTAGAGTATAAACAGTTGATCTCGCTGAGGCAAACTTTCAATCTTCGTGAGGACATCGACTGGACAACATCGTTGTTGGGTGAGCTGGATGGCGAGGGATCGAGTGCTTTTCTCAAGGCAATGGAGACAAAGGAGTAATATGGTGGATAAAGTAAAGTTTTCCAAGGGCTTGTTTGAAGGTTAGA